>NC_060270.1:114891370-114920120 GCF_021613505.1 Equus quagga
TGATTTAATGAGGCTGTTCACATTGGTGGAATATCAACTTAACAGAGAAAAGTCTACCCAGGGCGTCCAAGTTACCAAAATGAAAATTGGCAATTGAGATGATAAGAACGTGGCTTTCTTCTGCGAAATCACTTCAGGTAACAGAGATAACATTAAATAACATACATTCTATGCACCAAGAACAATGTTTTATGTACCGAGTCTCTTATCCGTCTCTCCTAATGACTTCCCTTAGCGGGTTGTTAGTACTTGACAGCAGGTCTCCGTGCGGGGAACTTTTCTCCAATTCCACATTCAAAGGAGGTCCATCAGAGAGCATGATTGGCAATTTTCGTCATAATCTGCACATTATTAGCATCAAAATTGACGTGGCAGTTAACACTGGTGGGTTTTGATGTGCCTTTCTTCAAGTTCAAGGAAACCCCTCCAGTAGCCGGAGTTGGCAGAGCGGGTCTCAACAACGCAGCGGTGGCTTTGCAGAGGCGAAGGCGCAAGAGACATGCGTGAGAAATATGCCAAGAACCATTTTACCCGAGGAAGAGGAAAGCGAGGAGGGAAGGGAGCGAGAGGAACAGAGTTCGAACTTAGAAAAGTGTCTAAGGAAATTCTTCAGGATAATATCATTTATCTAGAGATTCAAGTATTTCCCAGATGCAGCGGAACCCGGTAGTTGGAAAAAACAGCCGAAAACGCTTCTCCCAATACTACAGCGGTCAATCTCGCCCTCCCCTTCCCTCCGTTTCCCTTTCCTTTCCTGGCCTGGCTGTGGCAACCTCATTAGCCATTACTTTTTGCATAAGACACGCAAGACAGCGTCCCAAACCAAAGATCAAAAGAGAGAACGGTGGTGCGCCGAGAGAGAGGAGGCGAGACGGCCGCCTCTTCCCACCTCGGCTTCGTCCTTCCCGGCGACGGCGGCCGCAGACCCACGGGCCTCGCGCGCGCACAGAAACACTCTCACCAACACCCGCGGCCGCCCGCGCTCTCCGTCTGCTCCCTGACCTCCTCCTCAAACCTCCATTCTCCCGCCCTCCTCGGAGAGGGCCCCTAACAAGCTCAGGCTGAGAGAAAAATGGCCACCTCCCCTCACCCTCGTTTAAAGAAAAGAAAGGATGGAAGAAAAAGAGCAGCAGGAACCTCAGGGGTGACTCTTCCTCCCGCACAAAGCATAGCGCACACCAGTCCCCGCTCTTTGTTGTGGTTCTCCGTTGCTTCTGGCCACGTGCTTCAGCCTTGTCACCCGGCCCGAGGGCTTCCAACCAGGGCCGGAGACCCCAGAAGACCAGTTTGGGGGCGGGGGGATTGTCTTCGGGGAGACCAAGAGCTCAGGACAGAGGCGGGAAGTGGGGCCTGGGCGGCGGGAAACATACTTTGAGGAAGGGAGGAGGCTGGGTAGTAAATACAAAAATAGAAAATTTGGTGAGACGCCCGCCGGGCCGTCGCGCCCCCCAAATGGGGACAGGTTCCCTTCGGCCTCGCGCTCCGGGGCGCCCCCTGGCGACAAACTTGGCAGCGGGCAGCGCGCAGAGGGCACGTGGGCGCACAGAGAGCGCGGGGGGCGCTTAGGGGACTCCCGGGCACCCTCCGAGCGGCGGGCATGGCCCCCTGGCGGCGGCGACGTAGTTATCTGGTGAGCGGCGCCTCGTCCCTCTGGTCCGGCGGGCTCACGGCGGTCTTGCTAAGCACCGCGGCTGAGTAGGGCAGGAAGCCGCTCTCCGAGCGCGGCGCCGCGGTGCTGCAGCCGAAGTCCGAGCCCCCGGCGGCCCCCGCGCCGCCCCCGCCGCCGCCGCCGCCGCCGCCGCCTCCCCCCCGGGAGCCCAGGGCCGCCGCGGCTGCTGCTGCGGCCGCCGCCGCCGACTGACTGCTGTGGCAACTGAGGCACGAGCAGGGCGCGGAGCCACCGCTGGGGGGCGCCCCGGCCGCGGCGGCCGAGGAGGCCGCAGCAGCCGCAGCGGCCGCAGCTGCCGCGGCCGAGGCCGCACTGTTGAGCCCCGCGGCGGCCGCGGGCGTCTGGTAGAGGCCCGGGTGGCGGAAGCTGCACAGCAGCTCGGGCCGCGAGTAGGGGTGCGAGAGGGCACGGAAGGTGTCCAGCGGGCGGATGGAAGTGGCGAAGGGCGAGGAGGCCGCGGCCGCTGCGCCAGAGGCCGCAGCGGCCGCGGCCGCAGCTGTGACGCCCACGTGCGGGTAGTAGTGCAGCGGCACGTGCGAGTGGAAGGGGTAGGGCAGGCTTCCGGTGGCGGCCGCGTGCGTCATCATGTAGGTGTAGAAGCTGGGGTCGGCCGGGTGCGGCCATGACATGGCCAGGCGCTGCCGCTTGTCCTTCATGCGCCGGTTCTGGAACCACACCTGCGGGGGGAGGCGCGCCGTGGACCGAGTTAGGGAGCTCCCAGTGACCCCAGCCCCGCCCTGGGCCTCCTCGCCCCTCCCGGACCTCCGAAGGGCCTGGCCTACTCCCCTCCGACCCGGCCCAGCCCCGGGTCCCCTCTGTTCTCCCAGCTGGGATAGTATGGGCGGCCGTGTAGACCGCGTGGGCACACCCTTCTCAGCGAAAAGAGTCTTCTCCCCTGTATCTGACCTCGGCAGCTCCTCGGGCTTCTGCTCCCTTACTTTCTGCTGCGTTTTCTCGTCCCAACCCAACCTTTCCTCTCCTTCCCGCCACCCACTGGTGCCCGGCCTCGCTGAGCATCCGTCTCGCAATCCCAGGATTTGCGGGGGGATTCTAGGCCGCCTTTAAGAGAGGCTGCCGCCACAGCTTTTCTAAAAGGTCGCTGCGCGAGGTCTTGAGTCCTCTGGCTGCAGGGACCTGCCCTGAGGGGCACGGGTCCGATTTTGATATTGAGGGCTGATTTTGTTGGAATCGTTTGCCTCAAATAAGTGGCGGGAGCAATATCCTCTTAAACTGGAAAGGGGACTTTTCAACCCCTCCCAACACAGTATCTAATGAAGACATCATTCGTCACAACTCCAAATTAAAGAAAGCCTGACCAAACCGAAGGGAGACTTCCACACCCCTCCCCTATCGCGTGGAGTTTCCTCTTTGCTTTTTCTAGGGTGTGGGATCCTCCGTCAATTGTTCACCAAGTCGCCCAACCTCCTGGTTCTCTCTTCCCGACGTATAATAAAATTAACCACCTAAAGATATATAAATAAGGACGATTTCGTTGCGTTTTCCCCCCAGGAGGCTGCTTTTTTCCTCGTTGCCCAGGAGGAAAATGTTTAGGAAACTACTTTCTCAACGCAATCGATTTTTAAAATACAGTATCCTTTTCTCCGTGGTGTAACGACTTATGTGAAAAATAAATCTCTCAAGATCAAGAGCAAATGCAAAGTTTCATCTCTGGTTCGAGCCAGAGGAGCGAAGACCAGCCGGCTTCGCCGCTGAGGGGAAAGTGGGCGATGGAGATGGGCGAGGACACCTGGACAGGTGCCGGACAGAATCTAGCAGAGGCGCGCGTTTGCGGCGTAGGCTCCGCCATCCCGAGGCCTTTCCAGGTCAGCCAGGCCGGCCAACACGTCGAATTTGGCAGCTGAGAAATAAATATGCCAGTTTCTTTGATGACTCTCCCCCGCGGGTTTCCAGGCCCTCAGCTAAATCTAACCACCCAGAAAGGAGAAAGGAAAAACAAAAATCAACCCAGACGTCTCGGGGGAAGCTAGAACAGGCTCGCGCTGGAATCAATACCTTGATGGTGGTTTCGGGCAGGTTGAGCGCAGCGGCCAGCTCGCACCGGCGGGGCCGCGACACATAGTTCTCCCGGTAAAACTCCTTCTCCAGGCGCGCGATCTGCTCGCGGGTGAACGCCGTGCGGTAGCGCCGCACCTGATCCGCGCCAGAGCTGGAGCCGCCCAGCGCCGCGCTCCCGCCGCCGCCGCCTCCATGCAGGCTGCCGAGGCCGGAGCCCGACGCAGATGTCGTCGTGCCCCCGGCCGAGCTGCTCTCCGCGTACCCTGGCAAACAAACGGCCGACAGAGCAGGAGTCACTGTTGGGCCAACATCCTCACGCTGGGGCTGCGCGCGGATGGGGGAAGCCGCGAGAGGAAGGCGAGGTGCTGCCTGAATTGATGGGGTCTGTCATGCTTACAAATTGCTGCCGTTAATGGAATCAATAAAGTTTGGGGAGCCCTTCATAACCAAATAATAGGAACTTAATTAGGGAGGGTTTTTTTTTCCCCCCCCAATAATTGGAAAATTTCAACTCAGGAGGAAAATTGGCCAAGGGAAAATGTCTATATCCAGGCGCCGTTTGGGAAGTTCTGGATTCGCCATGGTCTGGAGACGGCAGGGCGGCTTTCTGTACGGCTTCTAAGCTTCGACAGTCTTTTGGGTTTGGTTAAAAATATTTTGATTCCAAAGACAGCAGCAGCTCAAACGGGAACCTTAAGGGCACTACTTTCAACCCGCTTTCTCCTGCTGACCCAAGCGGGTCTCCCAGAGGCGCCCAGAGAGGCTCCCTACAACTTACTCAGAATGCCCCATCCAGTTGGCCTTGGAGGCTTGGAGGCAGCGGAGTTCAGAGCGGCTGCCAGGGAACCCTTCCCCTAGCGCGACTCAGCGGCTGGTTAGGGGCGGTCGGCTCGCACGGGCTTTTAGACCGGCGCGCGGAAACGTTTTCTAGGACTCAAGAGGGAGGGTAGGCGGCTGGCCGGGCCTGGAGCCCCAGGCCTGCGCCTCGCTGGGAGGCTCAAGGAGCAGAAGCAGGGGGCACGGTCCCACGCCTGCGTCCCGCCCCCGCCTGAGCCAGCTGGGTGCAGCTTGCTTTCGGAGGGTCTGAGAGGGGCAAAGGCACCAGGAAGGGCCGGCAGGGGCAGCGGAGGAACAGGGAGGAAGGGACTGGAGAACGCGGCGCCGGAGGCACCATTACCTTTGCCATTGTTTTCCTTGAGCGGCGCGGCGCCGAGGCCGCCGGGGGAGCGCAGCGCCGAGCAGCCCACCTCCACGTCGCTGCTCATGTCCGTTTCGGCGGCCGCCTCTGAATAATGGCCCGGCTTTTTGCGGCCCTCGGTGGCGGAGGAGATTTCGGAGGAGACGGTGCTTTCGCTGCCGGGATGCTGCAGGTTGAACAAAGTGTCTATTTCGAATTTGCCCTTGGCAGGGAGGTCTCCCAGAGCGCCGTGCAGTGGGGCGGACGGCAGGCGCGGGCTGAGGCGAGCCGGGTGCTGCGAATTTTCCAGGGCCTCGAGTACAGCATTGCCAGCCGAGTCCGACAAATTGGAGAACCTCTTGCCGGCCGTGGGGCTGTGCAGCCCTCTCTCCATCAGAATCATCTCTTTTCTTATTCTTTCCATCATCTCAGCTTTCTAAAAAATGTCACAGTGGCCCGGCCGTCCCGTCCTAATGATGGGCTGCGCCTAGGGCTAATTCTCATTCAGCCCCAGCGAGCGCCTCTAAATATTATTATCTCTTTTGGAAGGAGGCGGAAAAATTGTGGGATGCCAGAGCGAGGGAATGACTGGTCAAAATGACCCATACATCCTTCCGAGCCCGAGATGTCATTCATCAAAAAGTAGCGCTCGCTCGTCATTAAGGTACGAATGACGCCGTTCGAATAATCATTTATTGTAACAGGTTTATAAGCAAATAAATACACGCTCCTGTCAGTGGGTAATGAAGGCGGCTTCAGAGCAGACAAATAGATCCAGGTAGGAGGCGAGAAGAGACAAGAAGTGAGGAGGAAGGCTCCGGTCCTTTGCCCGCTCAGAGCCGGTTCTGCTCGCCCGGGGGTTTGGCCTCGGGGGTGAAATTGACAGTCTGATTAATAGAGCGCGCCGCGGCACATTTCCCCCTTCATTTAGGGGCATCATTACGCTCTCAGTTTGCTGGGTTGCCCCTTAGGTCCTAATCATGCAGCGCCTTCCTCATTTTTCCTCGGACACAGATACGTGTTAAATAATAGATAATGCTTTGATTTTCCAGAGTAGGTCGTCGGGAAGTTTTTTTTTTTTTTTACATTTACAAGCGGGAGGGGGTGGGGGGGGACAAGGGGGAGGATGTAGGGAGAGTTGCGTAAGGAGAAGACCTTGCGCTCCTGTCTGAATTACTTATCTTTCGAATTTCAGAACCAAGTATGTATTTTATTTAACAAATAGAACGCCGAGTTCTCTCTCTCCCCCACTTCTTTGCCTCAGCCTGGCTGCTCTCCTCCCAGTCCAGCAGAGAGAGAGAGAGAGAGAGAGAGAGAAATATCTCAGAGTTTTGAAAGCACTTTAGTGCTACGTGGCTGGGGAGGTGTGTTGGGCCCGTGCCTCCAAACGGAAATCATTAGGTCCTCTCTGATTTTTTAACACCGTTTGCAGAGTGAGTTCTGAACTTGAAGTCCCGGATTTTCTACTTCTATAATCCTGCTGATGAATAGGCTTCTCGCCTATGCATTTTCCCTGGGGGAAATGAACTCGGCTGGACGATTTCATAGCAGAATTCGACAGCTAACTTTAAACACAGTCGCGATTTACAGCGCCATATGGGCTGCCCCAAATCCACTTTTTACGTTGCCAGCTTTCCCCCTCCCTCCTCAAATCGAATTATTCATGGCAAAGTTGCCGGCTTCGAGGTCAAGGGAGGAAAGAAGAGACTTAGCCTCCTTCCCCTACCATCCCGCTGCCCTCCCTTCCCGACTCTGCCCTTCTCCCTTCCCTCCTTCCCTACGCCCTCCCCCACCCCAGCCCCAGCCCCAGCCCCAGCCTCTTACCTGCCGCCCCGGGTAGTCCCCGTGCTGTGTTCGGGCGCGGAGAGTCGCGGACCAGCCTTGCTGCTGCTCTTCTTCGCGGCCTGAGCTTGGCGGCTGAGGCTCTTGGCGATAACTTTGATGGTCATAATGACGCCGGTGGCAACCATTTTAAAGAAGATCAATCTTCACCCAAGGCCGTTGCGCGTCTCCTCCCGCGCTTGCGCCCCACCCTGCCCAGACCCCCAATGTACTGTGCCGGCCGGCCGCCAGCAGCCCAAGGGGCGAGATCCTCGGCCACCAGCGGGGACAGGAGAGGAGAGGGACAGGACGCGGAGGTCCGGCCTGCGAGCTTCCGAAGCAGCCGACAGACCCTGGCAATCTGGGCGCTGGGCGCGGGTCCTGCATCCCCGCCTCAGCGCCAACCCAGACCCCAACCCAAGCCCCCCCTTTCCTCCCTGCTGCCACACCCAGCACATCGGGGTATGTAAGGGGCAAACCCGTGATCTATTTGCCCATCTCTCTGTTGGCGCTTTCCTTTTAACCTTGGACCCGCTGGGGGCGCGTCAGGAATGTAAGGGGAGGCGAGGTGTGAAGTGTATTTATATACATTTATACACATAGTCAATGCCAAAAGTTTCTCTCCTGTTCCCATCGGCGCCAACTTATTTCAACAACGCGAGCTTTGCTTAGAAAATCAATTCCACCTCTTTAAAGTAATAAACGGAATTTTTCCCCAAAGTGAGAAATGGAAAGCTGGATAGGCACGCAGTGGCTGGGGAGGTGAGAGAGGGGACACAGAGTGGGCGTCGGGAACCCGGAGGAGGACTTGACCTGGCGTCCACCTCTGCCCCTGCCCCAGAGGCCATCCTACTCCAAGCACTATGAGCCCTCCTCGCGCCGGCTTTCTGGCCATTAATGCGCTCAGAGCTCAGCTTTGTGGATGCCCCCACCTCTCCTTCCCTGCTCCACAGTCAGGGAGCCCAACTCCGCCACTCCTGGCAGGCCGCGCCCAGCGAAAGGCAATCGCTGTCCCAGAAACCTGGGAAGGGTACCCCCCGCCAGTCCCTCTTGCTTTGGGGACTGAATAGGACACCTCGGTCCAGGACCCGCTCTGTGGGGGGCCAAGGCCTTGGCGGGAGATGGAACCCGGCGGAGGCGCGACCGGGCGGAAGTCGCAGATGTCTTTATTGCTGTCGTTTGGCGCCCCCGTCTGTTTTCCTCGCGGTTTCGGCGGCTGTGAGCAGCTTTCAGTCGCAGAAGCCGCCGCTGGGGGCTGGAGCGCAAACGGCGATTCCTTTCTCCTTGCAGCCGGTGGGTCTCTCACTTCCTCCCTTCATCTGGGACCCCGCGCCTCTGGTCCCAAAGCCTGCGCCAAACCCGACCTTAGTCTGTTGAAGAAGGGAAAACACCATTTCTCGGCGACACCTTTATTCATTAGTGGTTTTGAAAACTATTTTGCGCCTTTTAAATAACATTGATATTGCGTATTCTAGCATGTTTATTACGTATATTCAAGACCATGTCAGGGAAACTACTCACAGTAAAAGACTCCTATAATTTTTCACTAAACTGAAGTTAGCAGACAGTGTTTCACGGGAGACAGTGAACATTCCATTACAATATTTAATGCCTCTTTATTCAGATTCTACACCTACTGGTAGTATATTGACCAACATATGTAGCTTTTGCTCTGAAATTACAAGTGCTTTTTACATATATTATCTCCTCTAAAGCTCACAGCAACTCCAGAGATGGGTTCTATTATCCCTTTTTCAGAGGTGGGACACCTTCCACGTAGGGAGGTTGGAGGACTTGCTCAGGATTTTAAACTTGTCTCTGATAATATCCAAGCTGTAATATATTTAAAGCTTTAGGCAGCATTTTTAGTTGATTTTCTCATTTTGCATATGTCTTCTTTAAATACGGGCCTACCTCAACAAATTTGAGCCTGGATAAGGGTAGTGAGATCAACACGGTTCTGCTGGTGATTATTAATGAAATACCCAAATGGTGCACCTCTCACAGAATGCTCAGGCGGAGGCTGGGAACAGGCCTGTGAAAATGTCCCCGGTTTTAGACGCAGCCTCGGGGCCATGAAGGCCTCCTAACCAATACCAAGATACAAGACTCCTTCAAAAAGACAAGAATCCAATCCATGCCCTCGTGGTTTGGCAGGAATTTTTAAGATGCATTGGGGGTGAGGGTGCGGGAAGGATTTTCTCCAAATGGACTGAAAAGCACTTTCTGCTCTATAGGAGAAATTACATGAAAGAGGCCTAATTTGTTGTTGTTGTTGTTAGGCCTCCAGACTAAATATTTGTTTCTGAGCAGCGGCGGGTCCTCCGAGGTGAAGTGATAAACACTTTTGGCCTTCGACTGAAGGTAATAAAAATTTGTCCAGGCCGCCGGGGAGGAGGGGCGCCGGTAAACCCGGAGTTGCGGCGGAGACGCGCGTCCACGAGGTCTGGCTCCCATCTTTCGCGCCAACGGTTCCGGGGCCCTGGGGCCAAAACCGCCCGGGCCCGCGTCGGGACAGAAGCTCGCTCAAGGACTGGGGCCGCTGGGTGTGGTGGGACAGCAGGACGGCTAGAGCCCGGACTGCCCACCCCGGGCACATTTTCTTTAGGGTAAGTGATGTCCCCACGGCTCGGAGGTTTCGGTTTATAAGGGGAGATGCAGATTTGGCGACTCCAGGCTGACTCAGTACTGGCAACTTTTTGCTGCCATCCCCCGGCTGGCGGGCGTCGCGCGCTCTGTCTCTTCTGGGCCTCTCTGGCTGCTTCTATTTCTCCTTCTCCTTCCTCCTGCAATCCTGCGCCCCACCAGGGATGGCCATGGGTAGGGAGTGGGGGTTGGGAAGTGGGGAATGGGAGGGGTACTTTCTCCCTGGACTCTGGGCTACCCAGACCCGCTGCTTGCCTGAAGCTCGTGCGCCCTCAGACGTGACAGGAGAACTTGCAGGGACATCTAGCGCCAGGCTTGGGGAACTGCGCGCCGCCCAGCGGGGAAGCGAAGCCTGAGCCCGGGCCGCTCCGCCTCCCTCCCTTCGCCGCCCGCCCCGCCTGCCCCTACGCGGTTAGGCATTTCCCTGACCTTCATCCCTTCGCCCTGCCCGTGACCACACGCGGACTCCCCAGAGACAGAGGGCTCTGCAGGAGAGAGAGAGAGAGACATTTGTTTTCTTTCATCTCGAAGGGCGGACAGAGTGAGCACTTAGTGGACCTTAGTTAACAATGATATTGCTAGAGAAGTATATCTCGAGGACAATGTCACACCTGGAGATGTCCGACAAAACAGCAGACAATTGTTGGCGGTCCCAGCTTTTGTTTTGGGAAAAAAGCAACAAGTTAGCTGGTCCTCCGGCTCTGGGCCCACCCTCCGGCGCCGCCTTCGCAGTGAGATCAGGACTTCTCGGAGAGAGAAGCCCCTCGCTGTGTTTAATTCCCGCCAGGATTGGAGGCGTTCTCTCCATCCCAAACAAGGGCCCGCTGCCCTGCGGGAGGCAAACCTGGTTTTGCCAAATAGCACTTCGGGTTTGGAGAGAGGTTTTTGTTGTTGTTGTTGCAAACAATTTACATTTAATAAAACCTAATTGTGTTGTTAAATCCAAACGGACTACATCTCAGACATAGAAAGTGCCCAAACTCCGGATTCCACCGTCTGGCTTTCCTGGAGACCCCTTTCTTCACCCTGGGTTTGTTTTTTTAATCCTTTTGATATCTCCAGCCTGAGTGAAACTGGGTATTGCCTCCAGAGGGAAAATTAGCTCCAAAGTTGGCAGCACACAGTCTTGGTTAAGAACACTATCCAGCCAGTTCCGCTCGATCTAAGACTTTACTTTGGAATTAAGACTTTATTTCTACACTGAATTTTTGGCTTCTTACAAGTTAATTAGGAGGGTATCCTGCACTTCCTGGTGCGGCAATCAAGGAAAACACTTTCAAAGGAGTCCCCGGGACCCCCCTCTGATAGCACCCTGCGATTGTTGTCCTGGCCCTAATGGCCAACGATTATGTGGTTAATTGAGCTCATTGCTGTCTTGGCAAGCAGAGGAACTTATATTCTTCAATAAATCTAAATCGCATCCTGCATCTACCCATTCCAGAACCCAGGACAGGGACATGATTGGAAAGATCATCTGCCAGGAGGAAAGAAGAGAATGTGACTTGGAGAACACTGATTCCCAAAAAGAGTGCTCGGGCTGGGAAAGCAGGGAGAAGAGCAAGTAATGGGACAGGCAGAGCTGATCTGATTCTCTCTCCGGTAGAGACTTTGGGCAATGAGGGCTATCCTGAGTTTCCACCAAAACCAAGAAAGGTGACAAAACTGGTTTCACTGAATAACACATCAACGTTTGGAGAAATTTCTGGTTGCAAAAGATTCTCATTTAACAAAGACCATTTCTGTTGTTAAAGCCCCAACATAACACACCCACACACAAACACAAGTCTGTGCTCCTGGCCAGTTAAATAAAATTATTCCCATTCAGTTTAAACCTGAAATCAGCTTGGACACAGGATATACAAGCTAAATGAAATGTTTCTGCAAATTCAGCTTGAAAATTCCTCCCATACCTACCACCCTTGGTGTGTCGTCTTAGTTCATAAACAAAGCAGCCCTGACTGCCTGGTACTTAAACACAGCCCTATGATTCAATAACAGCTGTTGCCCTAGGGTGCTGGGTTTAGGGACCCTCACAGGGTCCAGTCAGAGCCTCTTTCCTTAGGGGAATCCCTTCCCCCAGGGCCAGAACCCTGAAGGGTGAGCTGGAAGCAGGTTAAGCCACAGGATAGCAAGAGGCAATGCTCCTTATTGTGCAAACCCTCCCTGGTCTCTGAACACTCACTAGGATGGGCAGAGAAACCCCAAGCCCTATGATAGTCCCACAAGCCAAGTGAAGGACAGGGCCACCATTGAGAAGTGCCTTTCAACCAGAGCACTAATTCAGACTTTCTTCCAGTCCTGCACAACTTAATTTGCTGCACGGAAAACTAAGCCAAAAGTGAAGGGCTGTCAGAAATCAGCAAAACTTGACAAGTTCTTTCTTCCTATCTTAATTTCACTTTGTTCATTTTTTTTATTACATCGGTCATTAAAATATATTTATCAGATAGAAAATGGCACAGAAGTTTCAGGGCACAAAATCAGAGAGATATTTAGTTTTAACAGACTGAAAGTTCGTTGGTTCCAGTTATGTCTTAGAAATATTTCAATGAATTTGTTTTTTGAGGTCACAGAAAAAAATTTAAAAGTATCTCCATGTTTTCTCCTTCTGAGAAAAAGAAAGGGAAATGAAAAATAAGAGCATTTCAGGGCGGCATCCCATGATTCGTTTGGTACCAAAATTGTTGGGTAAAGAGGACCCAGCCCAACTCTTCCAAAAAGTAAGCAACTTTGTCACCTGTCCCTGACTGGTGTTTTTAAAATGCCAATCCAGCTCTCCTTACTAACTTTTGTTATCTTCTCTCAAGTAGCCAAAATTGTTCTCACCAGCAATCTTCTATTCCCTACGATTTTCTGCAGAGGCTTAGCCATCCCCCCCCCCCCCCACCGCCATCTCAAATTTGATCATGAACACGTCTAGGACTTCAAAAAGGTCAAATTCTCCTGCTTTTCCTTTCCAGTGCCCCTCTCATAACTTTCCCCTTTATTTGAGCCTTTTATGGTTACTGCATTTTGCGTGTCAACACTCTCAACACCAGCAGCCCACCCTGCAATGCCAGGCCAGACAAGAGGGTCTCCCTGGCTCTTCTACTTGCCCCATCCAGCTCCTGTCTTGGGTCGAGGAACAGCGGGGTAGGTGACTAGCTGGCCTCAGGAATCACAGGCTCAGGAGAGCAATTTTCTTGGAGATGGGCTGGCCTGGGGAGTTGATACTACAGAACCAAATGGGCTTACTCTGAGGGCTGCCAGAGCCACCCCAGCACCCTCGGCTCATTGAATGTAATGTTGCTTCTAAGTTGGAGCCTTAAATTCACCTCAGGACTCACACGAGCCCCCCATTAATGGCTAAGATGGAGGATGGTGGGCTGGGGCTCTATGGCTGAGGAATGGCAGGAAGGGATGAGGAGGGGCCAGGGCTGTGATCCCTGACACCCTGGCGGGCTTCCTGGAGCCCATTCTACCTCCTCGAAGTCAGACTCGGTTGCTGGTTGCTCTCGGCTGCTATTCTCATAAGCCCCAACTTTGCTTGGAAAAACTGCCTTCTTAATTTGCCTCTCTCACTTCTCTGTAGTTAGCTTGGAAAAGAAAGCGAAACAAAGGTCCCTGGGAAAGTGAAGTTTTCAATTAATTGGTGTGAGTAACAGGCGGGGGTGGGTGGTGGCTGCAAAATGCAAGGGGCCGGTCGGCTGCAGGAGAAGCGCAGTAGTTTCGTGGCGGCGGCGGAGTGGCTTTCTCTCGGCCCACTCCATTCGGTCCTTCTGCGGGCCGCGGAGGCTGCGCCAGGGCTGGGGAGCCCAGCTCAGGAGGAGTGTAGAGGCGAATAGCGTGGACCAGGCATCTGGACTTTTCTCGCTGGGGCATACCGTCAGGTTCGCCGCTCCCAAGCCAGGTCTTTTCGTCTGCTTGATTTACTTGTAAGTCTCCGCGCCCGGCCCCAAGGTCACTTCGTGGGTATTTTCCAACGGACAGCGTGTGGGGATAGGAAAGATCTGCTCCAATTTGTCTTAATTCGGAGGATCCCCTGGAATAACATGCGTGAAATGCCTTGGCCCCGTAGCAAGGTAAGGAAGATTAGCTCCTCCGGGTTTGGAGTCTAGGTCAGCTAATCCGAGGGATTAAGCAACAGGATCAAAAATCGGTCTGTTTTCACCTCATTCTAACCATCTCTGTCCTTCGCCTTCACGTAGTTGTGCAGCTCGGGGAGCCGAGGAGAGGTGGCAAAAGCAGCCGTGGCCGAGACAAGGCGCAGGCCTCGGCGCCCGCCTCAGTCGCAGACAGGGCCTAGGATGGGCGGTCGCGCAATCAGCTCGTGGGGGTGGCTGCGGCGCAAACGCCTGGGTCCGGGGGAGGGCGGGAAGGGGAGGTGGGCTGCGCAAGGGGCAGAGGAGGGGTGGGGGCTGGGGAGGGGTGGGGGCCGGGGTGGGTGGGTCTGGCGGGGCCCAGGCCAGGAGCCAGGCTCTCCCGCGCCCCCACCCCCACGTGGCCCCGCGCAGCCAATGGCACAGCCTGGAGCGGGAGCCCTCGGGGAGGGAGGCGGCCCCCCGACCGGCCCAGGCCCCCTCCCAACCTGAACTTCGTTTTTATAAACGTCCCGCGATGAGCTAACCTGTTGGAGGGCGGGCGGGCGGGAGGCGGGAGGCTCGCGGAGGGAGAGAGGGCGAGAGGAAGAGGGCGGGAGCGAGAGACCGAGAGAGAAAGGAGAGGAGGGAGGAGGCGCGCCGCGCCATGGTGTCCTGCGCGGGGCCGGGGCCAGGGCCAGGGCCGGGCCAGGCCGGGCCATGAGCCGCCCCGGGAGCTGGGACATGGACGGGCTGCGGGCGGACGGCGGGGCCGCGGGGGCGGCCCCGGCCTCCTCCTCGTCCTCCTCCTCCGTGGCGGCGGCGGCGGCGGCGCCGGGCCAGTGTCGCGGCTTCCTCTCAGCGCCAGTGTTCGCCGGGACACACTCCGGGCGTGCGGCCGCGGCGGCGGCGGCGGCGGCAGCGGCGGCCGCGGCGGCCTCTGGCTTCGCCTACCCGGGGACCTCTGAGCGCGCGGGCTCCGCCTCGTCGTCGTCATCTTCGGCTGTGGTCGCAGCGCGCCCCGAGGCTCCCTCGGCCAAAGAGTGCCCGGCGCCCGGCGCAGCCGCTGCAGCGCCGCCGGGCGCCCCGACCCTGGGCTACGGCTACCACTTCGGCAACGGCTACTATAGCTGCCGCATGTCGCACGGCGTGGGCTTACAGCAAAACGCTCTCAAGTCGTCGCCGCACGCCTCGCTGGGGGGCTTCCCGGTGGAGAAGTACATGGACGTGTCGGGTCTGGCAAGCAGTAGCGTACCGGCCAACGAGGTGCCCGCGCGGGCCAAGGAAGTGTCCTTCTACCAGGGCTACACGAGCCCCTACCAGCACGTGCCTGGCTACATCGACATGGTGTCCACCTTCGGCTCCGGGGAGCCTCGGCACGAGGCGTACATCTCCATGGAGGGCTACCAGTCCTGGACACTGGCTAACGGGTGGAACAGCCAGGTGTACTGTGCCAAGGACCAGCCACAGGGCTCCCACTTTTGGAAATCATCTTTTCCAGGTAGGGACGTTGGAAAACGGGGGAGGTAAGAAGGGAAATGGGGAGGGAGGGAAGAAGGGGCGGGAAGGAGAGAAGGAAAAGACAAGACTAGGAGTGCATGCCCCTGCTTAGGGGTGGGCTCCTGTCGTCCTCGCCCAACCAGGGTTAACCCAGTGCAACAGTTTGTCGATTTCAGGTGAAATCTGTAAATTCCTCCTTTGATTTAAACTACCTCTCACAACCCTTTTCGTCTTGTGTGCAGGCACAGGCCTGTTTTTCTTCTAAAGTTGAGGGTCTTTGCATGCCCTTTGCTCAGGCCTCGGCCCCTCCTCCCCAAGGAGGTGTCACAAAGTTGGGCCCCACTTTTCAAGAACGTTACTGCCCCAGAGTGACCACTAAAGCTTCTAAGAGCTCACACCTCCAAACACAGGAGCACAAGAAATCAAAGCTTGAACAAACAGCCTGGATTTTTTTCTATATCTGTATATGTTTGTGCGCAACCGGCACTTGCAGAAACTGTCCTTATGAGCGTCCCCACTAACCACGCCATAAACTTGCAGGCTTGTTAAAATGCCGGTTGGAGAAACCAAGATGATCCATCAAATTGGCCTTGACTTTGAAGTGTAAATAATCTTTCTCTAATACGTTTAAATAATATATCTGTATAAATAATAAAGTGTAAACAGCCTGGCTCTCTATACTCCCTGTACCCCCTCCAAACGTATGCACACACTCCCCCGGAGCTGGTGCTCCATACACCGCAGTCTAATTTTTCCCGTGCTGTTTTTTATACCAGGGGATGTAGCTCTAAATCAGCCAGACATGTGTGTCTACCGTCGGGGGAGGAAGAAGAGGGTGCCCTACACCAAACTGCAGCTCAAAGAACTGGAGAACGAGTATGCCATTAACAAGTTCATTAACAAGGACAAGCGGCGGCGGATCTCGGCTGCCACGAACCTATCTGAGAGACAAGTGACCATTTGGTTTCAGAACCGAAGAGTGAAAGACAAGAAAATCGTCTCCAAGCTCAAAGACACCGTCTCCTGATGTGGACCAGAATGGCCACAGAGATTTTAAATGATTTCAGTTGTCTCCAAAAGACCTTTGGAAAGACTTGAATATGTATTTAATTCCCCTCATCCCCCGCCAGTGACGGCAAATTTTGTGAATTGTTTCTCTCTCTTCTCCTTATCTGGCTCTAAAACCTTTTGCTTCCCGACCTAACTTTGTAGTTCTGTTTTTTACTTGTTTATTGTTGATTTTGTTCTTGTCTAGGTTTATTTTTTATGACGTTTTTAATGTTCTGTTTCTCCCTCCAGGCCAGTATAAAGGACTTGAAGTATTTTTTAATAATCTCCCCAAATGAATTTCAGAAGTGCCATTCTGACTTTAGGGTTTTATTTTTTTTAATCACTTTATATGCCTGTTTCCAGCACTGATTATCTTCATAATCCATTAGGGCAGGACGATTTGCAGTCATTCATATCCTGTGATTGGGTAATTGAATCATTAGGTCTCAGCAGTCGCCCTGAGGCAAGTGGAAACAGCTCTGGGCAGGCAGTGCTCTAGAGTCACTGGGAAAGTCTAAAAACAGGAGGCTAGAGGTCCTGTGATGGCTTTAAAAGCAGCTACCTTATTAAATAGGGTTTGTGTCAATATTGGAATGAAGACAATCTGATTTTGGGTCTTTCACTTGCTGTTGTAATTGTATGTGTTTAATACACCTTGTAGATTTGTGCTTTTATGATCTTTAATTTGAAAATAATGTGTCCTCGTGGATGCCTTCGTGTCCCCAGCTCTAGATGAAGATTGTTAGGTGGCTGCAATTGGCAGAGTGACCCGTGGCTGATATAAATGCACCCCTCTCCTTGGCCTTGTGTCTGTGGGGCGGGGGTTGAGGCCATCTCAGTCCCCTGAAAGAGGCTGAATCAATGTGACCATGGTTGGGAACTTTTGTCCAGAACCCAATGAAGAACTTGACTGTCTGAACAAACATACTGGGCCTCTCCTGGAGCTCTAAAACATCTAACAAATGCAAAAAGTGCGGAGCTCTAAGGTCCAAGAAGAAAAAAAATGTTTCTGAAATGACGATAAATAACTACTTTTAAAGTGCTGCATATTTATACAACTGAGAGATTATTTTTGTAGATGCAATGTCTGTGAGCTGGGATACGTGGGCAGTGCTTCAGGCATTTAAAAATCACTTTTTACTCCTAGGGAGATGCAAATAAACAGAACTCTCTTGTTTCCTTTGAGTCTTTATACATTTGTTTTCTTTTTCCAAGTTCGCGTTACCTCTGAAACTCTTCTTATTTATTATCAAATCTTGTTATCCTGATCACTATGATGTTCCCTGTAGATGAAGGAAACTCAGCACCAGTTCTAGTCTCTGAAACCTCCAGGCTCTCCACTTCCGCCACTCCTCCCCTCCTTTTCCCGTGGCTTTAACATAAGTAGTGATGTCTTTAAATGAGGATATAATTTGTGGTGTCTACAATATTTTTTACCAGACCAGCTCAAAAACATCTCCAATAAAATTTTACTTCTCTTTCAATATTATCAATTTATTCAAATAGTTTTTTAAATCAGTATTTATGTACGTGCCCGGATATAGGAAAACGTGATCAGTTGGCAGCTTTCTTCCTAGAAAGGCCGGTATAAATATCTACTCTGGGAAGGTCTTGAAATTAGACATATCCATATTTGGCAATTGAAAAAGAAACATTTCAGGCTTATCCCTTATCGCCTTCTCCGGGCAGCCTGTACACAGCAGTTGACTGAAACCATAATTATACACCCTAAACCTCTGGACGCAATTTTTAGGCACTACAAACTTTGTTTTTGAGGCCTTTTGCCACTCAGGGTAATGGCCGCTAAGGAACTGGGTGCCTCGTCCTTGTTAGTACCCGGGCGCGATTAATTTAGTGGTTGCTAACTTTTTGGTATGTAAGTTAAATACAGATGTTTAAAACTTCACACAATATGTAAACTCTTCTGGCGGGAGGGCTGCCTTATAGATCTGGCAGAGAAAGCGCAGAGACCCAAGGTCCGGAGCTACTTTCGTTTTCTCTGGCCCGGCTTGACTTCTTTCATATCTGGCAACCGACTACGGCCGGCCAACTTTGTTTTAATTAAGAGAGAGAGAAAAAAGAAAAAGTGACCACGACGCAGTCTCTGGAGAAGAAATAACCTCTGCAAACGGGGCCACACCGTCTTCGACCTTTCGTTTTGGGAAGAGTTACTAACATTTCCTCTGTTCTTCTCACAAGATGCGTTTTCACCTAAAACGGGCCTGTTCTCCGTTCTTCTCCATCGTCGTCTTCCCCCCTTCTTTTTTGTAAATTCCAGACTCCAGGGCCGCACTCCATTTCCCAGGTCTCTTTCTCAGGTTTCCTGTTGTGGATAGGGGGATTGCCTCGAGGTCTTCCTTTCATCTGTAGTTTGCTAGTCAGTTTCCCTCCGCTTAAGAGAAATAGGAGATTTGCTGAAGATTAGAATTGCGCTCAAACGCTCTCCGGTGGAATTTGAATTGACGCTAAATCAATAACAGATGAAGACTTTGTTATTTATATGAATTCCTTTTATATTCCGAATTGAGGAGGGAGGAGAGGAGCCGGTCGGTGGCCCGTGGGGAGCCGTAAGGCGAAGGGAGCTTGGGGAGAGGCCTCTCCTTCGGGTGGAGACTGAGAGGCCGCAGGGAGAGCGCCTCCGAAACCTGGCAGGTTTCGAGCGCCGCTGGTGGAGAATCAAGGCCCGCGCGTGTATGCGTGATTCAAGAGGCGAAGGAGGCTAGGGAGCCGGCATGTACCGCCAGACAAAGGGGCGGCCGCGATGCTTCCCGGTGTCTGGCAGCTTGCTGGTTCCTCTGGCTCCGCTGTCCCGGCCAGCCTTGCCGCCACGATCTCCGACTTTTTGAGACGCTCGGCCGCGCCTGGCAGCGGGCCGTGACCGCACGGGTTGGCGACCCCGGGCCGGCTGCACCGCCCTTCGCTGTTGATCTTGACCGTGCGGCGGCGCCTCGCCAGGCGTGGAGCTCGCTCGCCATCTCCTGGGCGGTCAGAGGCATTGGCAGAGCTCGCCGTTTCGCTCCGCAGCCAAATCCTCCTTTCCCATTCTCCAGCTCACCAGTCTAGCCTCCTGCCCCCTCCCCCCTCGCTGCCCTCCCTCCCAGGCCGCAGCTCCCAGCTCCGTGCACACAACTTTGCCTGCTGGACTTAAGAAAGTATAAACCCAGGAGATAAGGTGGGGTGGCTGGGAACCATTTGAGCCAAGGAGAAATAGAGTCTAGTTGTTCTAGTATTTTCTGTTTCTCACTTAGTTCCTTGCAATCTTAGTCAGGGGCGGCGGGGGGGCGGGGGGGGGGCGGGTGGGCACACTGGAGCTGTGTGGCTGCCTAAGGGTCCGGAGAAGACGCCAGTGGACGTGGAAATAGCGGAGAATCGCTATATACAGAGATGAGAAGAGAAGAGACTGCAGGAGCTTTCGGGTCTGGAGAGGCTGCAGCTCCTCGGAAACAGGGAGTTTCCCAAAATGAGAGCCTGCGTCTCCTAAGTCCCTAGGAACTGAGGTTGCAGCTTGTGCGTACAACCCCCATGAAAGGACGGGGAGTGGAGTGCGTCTCTCTATGTCTGAGCTCCTAAGAAAACTGACAGAGCCCTGAGGATCCCCAGACTTGCCCACCTCCACCCCCTACCCCCTCCCTAGAGCGTGAGGACGAGGCAGATTGCGTTCCCCAGAGCCGCCCAATTGGTCGCCATAACTCACACAATAAAGTCGCAGCGCGGTGGTCAGCCTTGCCCTCCGGCGGCGCCTGTGTGGTCTCCGTGCTGGAGCTGGCGGTCTAACCAATTCCAGCTTGGCTCGGGGACCGCGAGGCGGGCTGCAGGCTGGGGAGGGCGCCAGTCACGGGGACGCTGCGGGTCTTGCGGCCAGAGGCAGGAGAGGAGGACCCCTAGTCCTTGGGTCAGACTAGACCGGAGGGCTTGTGGCGGGGGCTGCCACATTGCTCCGGGCAAGGCGGTGCTGCTCGGCCCGCCTCCCTATTCTCCAGACCCCCGAACTCGCCAGCGGCCGGCGCTCCTGGAGGCGCCGAGCGGAGGAGGAACGCTGCTAGCGGCTGCCTCGGTGTGCCCCCGCTGTTCCCAGCTGGGTGGCTCTGGCTCTTCTGTCCTTCCACACCAGGTCCAGGGAGCTCGTCCTGCTCTGTCCACCACGGAGTGGATGAAGTTTGGCGTTCTGGTTTGCAGGATGTAGTCGCCAAGGTGACTCCTGGCGATAAAAGGAATGTAGCCTTTGGTCACGATTCGCCAAAGGAGCTGCCCCGTCCCCAGGCCAGCATACTCCATGGACCTGGATGGCGACTTCCCTAGGAGCAGAGGGCTTGGCCATGGAGGAGCAGACCAGGAATGGTGTGAAGCCTCCTTCCTGGAGGCCAAACTTGGGCAGAGTTTGTGGTGCATTTCTCCACCGGCAGCAAACTGTGCCTGCAGCCTGGGACCCAGGGCTCAGAGCGTGGGTCTTTGCCGCTAGATCATTCATGCAGAGTCCTCTCCAGAAGGACTGGGTGGGGAGGGATGGGGTAAAAATAGCATTGCTCAGGCCTAGGGACAGAGGTGGTGGCCCGGCCAAATCGCAGGATCTCCAGACGAGCCAAGGGGTGTGTGGTACTGAAGAAGGCCTCAGCTTCAACTTAAAGCTGGCAGAAGCAAGTCTGGCCTAGGTAGCTGGCAGAAAACGGGAACAAGAGGCCAATCAAGACCAAGAAGGGTCCCAAGGGACACTCCTGGCAAAGGCCCCCGATGCCCATGCCCCCAACTGCTGAAGCCGGGGGGAAACTCACAGAGGCCTCACCTTCACACAACATGCCTTGGCTCTGCCTGGCAGCCTCGTCCTTCGCCATCGAATATTGAGGGTGTTATCATAATACCCTGAAGGGGGGGAAAACGGGTCGGGGGATGTAGGCGGTGCTGAAATGACCGGCTTTGAAGAACCTGCAGGCAAAGTTTCGTCCAATCGTCTGAGCCTGTCCTCTTATTCCCGGTTGTAACTAAATACTGCTGCGAGCGGAGCCGAAGCCCTTTGTTGGAGATGTGTGAGCGCAGTCTCTACAGAGCGGGCTATGTGGGCTCGCTCCTGAATCTGCAGTCGCCCGACTCCTTCTACTTCTCCAACCTGCGGCCGAATGGCGGCCAGTTGGCCGCGCTTCCCCCCATCTCATACCCGCGCGGCGCGCTGCCCTGGGCCACCACGCCCGCCTCCTGCGCCCCAGCGCAGCCTGCCGGTGCCACCGCCTTCGGCAGCTTCTCACAGCCCTACCTGGCTGGCTCTGGGCCTCTTGGCTTGCAGCCTCTGGGCGCCAAGGACGGACCCGAAGAGCAGGCCAAGTTTTATACGCCAGACGCGGCCGCCGGGCCAGAGGAGCGTGGCCGTGCCAGGCCCTCCTTCGTCCCCGAGTCTAGCCTGGCCCCCGCGGCCGCTGCTCTCAAAGCGGCCAAGTACGACTACGTGGGTGTGGGCCGTGCTGCGCCGGGCTCTGCAGCCCTGCTCGAAGGGACCCCGTGCGCCGCCGGCTTCAAGGACGACGCCAAGGGCCCGCTCAACTTGAACATGACAGTGCAGGCGGCGGGCGTCACCTCTTGCTTGCGACCTTCGCTGCCGGACGGTAAACGGTGGCCACGCTCCCCGGGCCAGTTTGAGCCGGGATGGGAGGTGGGGTGCAGGGGAGAGTGTGTAGGGGGAGGGAGCCGCCTGGGTGGGCAGGCAACAGGGAGCAGGCCAGGCTGACTTGGGTTGGGGCTGTGTTGCAGGCCTGCCGTGGGGGGCGGCCCCGGGGAGAGCCCGCAAGAAGCGGAAACCCTACACCAAGCAGCAGATTGCGGAGCTGGAGAACGAATTCCTCCTCAACGAATTCATCAACCGGCAGAAGCGCAAGGAATTGTCCAACAGGCTTAACCTCAGCGACCAGCAGGTCAAAATTTGGTTCCAGAACCGGCGTATGAAGAAGAAGCGCGTGGTGCTGCGCGAGCAGGCGCTGGCGCTATACTAGCCCGGAGGGTGGCCACCGCCCCGCGGGTCCGGATCTGCCTTTTTGAGCCAAGGCCTGGCGTGGAGGAAGAGCTGAAACTGGGGCTTTTCCTTCCCCTTCTTCTCCGCTGTTCCCAGGTACCCTCCCGCTCAGTATGCAGCCCCAGAAGCCAGCAGACTTGGAGACCTGGCCAGTTGGGCCTTTACGCTTTCGCCTTTTTCAGAGGGGCATAAGAAGGTTGCAACACAACCTTGGCCTTGAGTTTTCCCGAGTAGGGGTCACCTGTTCTAGCCCTTGGCTGGGATATTTACACTGGGCCTCGCTGTAGCTCCCTCGTAGTTGAATTTCACCTTCCACCTGGTTAGTTTCCCTTTTTTCTTCTCCCCAGCCCTCCTGTATTTAGCAAGGGCCTAACTCAGAGTGGAATTGAATTTAAGAAGGCCTCCTGGGTGTAGTGGAAAGGGCTGAGGGCACAATTGTGTCTCTTTGCATCCAAAGCTTCTTGTGGCAAAGCCAGAGTGTCAACTCTGGAAGAAGGAAAGATGGCACCATTCCCCCTCCTCTCTGCCCTGGCTGGTTAGGGAGGACAAAAGCCAGCCTAGACCTTTAGATTTTGGGAGGAAAGCAGAGGGGAAGGACAGGGTGGCAGGACAAACTCCAGAGACACCTCTGAGTTCAGAATGAGCTGGCCCCTCCAGCTGGGCGGAATGGACTGGATACTTCCTTCCCGTGGATGGGACTAGGTAGGCTGGGGCTCCACAGCAAACTGCAATCTCCAGAGAGGACTGGTAAAATTCCCTACTTCTCCCAGCTCCTTACACATGCCTAGGCCAGAGCCCTGCACTCTGTAACTGGACCCCCAGAGCTGAGTTCTGGTGAGAAGAGCTGCTAGTCTCCTTTGAAGCTAGGTTGCACTAGGAGGAAGGAAAAATATCCAGGGGGTAGAGAAGGGAGTGAGCCGAGGTGGGGGGGGGGGGGGTCCTACATTCCAACTGTAAATAAGGCTTTCCTGTCTTGGTGAGTAGAGGTGTGGAAGACGACATGTCTTTCTTTCTTGAATTACCATAATGGGTCACTGCAGGGAGAGATGAAATCTCCTCCACAAGTCAGGGGATGAGGAAGGAGCCCCCTCAGACCCTCAGCTCCTGGTCGCTGCTCTTGATAAGTAGAGAGGAGCAGAAGTTCCCCTCTCTTCACCCTCTCCACCACCCGCAAACTCCTCCAGGGGCCCAGCCACTGTGCCCTTTCTAAGGCCCTGTCTGGCCTACCCCAGAGAAGTCTTTGAGACCCTGGGCCCTGCCCTGGAGCTTGCTTTGTGGAGGCTGGGGTTCCTGAATGCCAGATGGAGTTGTTCTGGGTGTGCTGGGGTGTCCTACCTTAACATCAGTGAACCCAAGGGCCCCTCCAAGCTCCTTCTACCTACCATCCCTGCCTCTTCTCCCTCTCCTTCTGAGAAGTAGCGTCCCCCCCCCCAACTCCTAGCAAGATGTACGACAGCCAGAGAATTGAAGACTCCTTCCCAAAGTCCAGTGACTTATTTTCATTGGAGGACCAGGCCCTAGCTCTGGAGTGGGCACCTCACAGGGAGCCCTGAGTCTCAGCCCAACTGGTCTCAGTTGATGTTTATACTAACTGCATTTTCTCTGCTATCTAATAGTTGTTGTGCATGTTTCCTTTTGTTTTGATTTTGTCAAAAACAACAGCTTGTATATATCAGACACATAGAAATGTTTTGGGTGGAAATAAATATCCAGGTCCCAGCCAAGGGACTGATGTTGATTTTTCAAAACGTTTTGGATTCCCCCCTAATGTTTTTCAGGCCACCAAATTCATTTCTCTTTTCTGGTTGTGGTTTCACTGCGGGTGTTTCTTGACTGTTCATTAAATGAGAAAATGGCTTCCAAGTCAGTCAGGAAATGGTATATAAAAGCCTATGAACAAAATGTGTATGAAACATCCAGGGTGAGCGGAACCACGAGCAGATGTGAGTGTATCTCACACATTAAGTGAACCCTCAGCTTGTTGCAGGCTGGGATTTCCGCATTTTGCCTAAATTTTTAAACTCTGACGCTTGCTGTTATTGGGGGGCTGCGAAGATGTGAGTTTCCTCAGATTTCAATAAAAATAGAAATTCTTCAGATTTCAATACAAAACATCTCTCCCACTGTGTTTTGCTCAGGCTTCCCTTGAACAGGCTATGCCCTATGGAAATCCTCCATACTGGCACCTCTGCCTGGAGCCCAGCAGGCTCCCTTGGGAAATGTGGCTTCCGCACCCCCTAGGCCTTCAGAGCCTCTAGCTCAGGCTGGGAAAGCTGGGGCCTGCTCTGAATTCACCGTCCTCTTGCAGACCCCAGGTCTCAGCTAGGTCAGAGATGGAAACTAGAGAATTGCTAGCTTTTAGCAAGTGAGAGAATTAGCAAAACCACTAAATCTCTAATACTGACTATTGAATGGTTCCAACTCGCTTTCCCTGAAGCGAATTTGATGTGTAGTTTTAAAATGTATTTTAAAGAGCTCCTTTGAAAAAACACACAACGGGGAAAAAAGGAAGCCAGAGGCCCAATCCCAAGAAATGCTTCCTCACCTGGTGGGGCTCAGGGAAGTGGTGGGACCAAGAGCCGAGTCTCTGCGACAGTCGGCGGAGGTTTGCCTCCCCCAAAACAAGCTAACAAAGGCGGAGGCCACACTCAGACCTCAAGCCCGGAGGGCTGGGTAAAGGACCAGAAAACCGGACTTAGACCCAGACCCTAACACAACACATAGAGGCTGTTTCTTTCCAACATATAGCATTAAATTATCGTGTTCTTTTGCTTTAGCCTGGGATGTGGGGTAGGAGGAGAGATTCACAGAGACCACTCCCCAAAGAGATTGCAATTATTCCAGGTGTAAAGTTCTGTCTGTCGTTTGGGGCTTCAGCAGTCTTTTTCAAATCTATCCCTTTTACTGATCCATACAAATACAAAGGCGGCGATGTCCTCTCTCCCTTCCTAGCCGAGGTCCTGGCAGGGATTTGGAACCACGACGAAATTCGAAATTCGTAAGAAACAAACGCCCGGAGAGAAATGATGCTGAAATCTGAGTGCTCAACATTTCCTCGTACAAAGACAAATGCTGCAGTTCAGGCAGGCCTCTTAAGCAAGAAAACGGTTTTTAAACGAGAAAAAAACAGCTTCGTCTGGCATTCAATCGGCTGCAAGCTCAGAGGCCGACGGGGGACTCTTTTAAGGCCTGGGGGCTCTCCCCAAGGGAGGCGGGCTGGGGAGGCTTCCGGAAGACCAGCGGGTGGAGGAGAAATCCAGAACCGTTGTAAATATTCATGTCTGGGGGGGGTGCCCCTTCACTCCGCCTCTCCCAGCTGCATCCAGCCCCCCCTTAGTGGCGCGGGGGGGGGGGGGGGGGGCTCGGCGCCTATCCGATCGTCCTTGGACAAAGGTGATCTCCCCACATTTTTGTTCTCCAGTCACTTGACTTCAGGAGCCTATTCCGAAGGCTCTGCAGGGAAGGGACTGGCTCTGGGTGTTTTCCCTGCGTTTCTCCTCTTCTTTCGTTTCCTAAAAGAGCATAAATAATTAAAGTTTGGCAGGGAGGAAAAGCTTTCTTGCAGAACTGTAGTGGCAATAAATGAAATGACTCAGAATCCCTTCCCCAGTCAGCTTTTACGAGAGCTGCCAGACAGTGTCTGTTCACGTTCTCCAGATACCAGGGGCGCCCTGACAAAGTTAAGGTCAAGTTAGTGTCTTATCTTGGGTGGCTCAAAATTACCGCATCGCGTACGGGCGCTGTGCGGAAAGCTACCACTCGCGGAGCTGCTGGCTGTGCCCGGAGCGTCCGATGCGCTCCCTGCGCTTCGAGTGGGGCCGCGCAGGGAAGGACAAGGCCACAGCGCTGGGGTCTTCACGGTAGGTTCTCGAGCGGGACGCGCGGGTCGGGAGGCTGCGGTTTTCCTTGGGTTTCCGGGTGAGGATCGAGGAGGGAGCTGGGGCCAAAGGGCGAAGCAGGCTGGGCCCAGAACGAAAGCCTTGGACTGGGTGTGGGGGCGGGGGTCCGGGCTACTGCGCGGAGAAGGGTCCGCCGCCCCTTTCTCCTATGCACCCGCGCGCCGCTGCAGATGGCGCACCCTCCCCCGCCAAAGCGCGGCTCCAGCGGGAGCCGCCGTCGCCATGTCGTTGAACTTGAATGGTTCGTCCTCCCCATTTCCCTCTTCAGCGGTCAGGAGGCTCCACTTTGGGAGCCTGCGCCCCACCCTGTGCAGAGAGAAAGTGTGAGAATTTTGCGCACCCCCAGACACATAAAGACCGAGCTGGGGGCCCCGCCGCCGCTGCCCTGGGTCCTGAGCTGCCGCAGGGCCAGTATGTAGCGTCCGGGGAGCCATTTTAGGAGAGAGATCTAGGGGCGTCGACCACGAGCTCGGGAGGGAGAGGCTTGGGCCGGGGATGGAGATGGCGAGGCAGATAAGTGTACTGGCGGTCTGGGCTGAGAAGGGGGTGAGCTGGAATCTGGGCGAGGGTGCCAGTTTCGAGAAGGGTGCATACAAGGATGGGCAGTTCTGGGTGGGAGGGAGGCTCCTTGCCCTCCAGTCGCCACCGACCTGTTTGCGCAGCGTTCGGAGGGAAGCAGAGGTGGGAGGGGGGCAGAGGAGCGAGAGTGGGAGGGAGAAAGGGAGGGAGGAGAAAAAGGGGGGGGGGACATCGGCCAGAAAATAGATATGAGCTCTGATCACCCGCCTTTTCTCTGTCTGTCGGCGTGGTGGGCAGAGCTCACCGCACGGGCACTGCGGCAGCCGGGGCCAGGGAGGGAACCCGCTTCACAGCCTGCGCCGCCTGCCCTGGGCGTAGGGCAGAGGCCCAGGACCAGAGCTGGGATTGCCTGGGCAGAGGAATCCTGGGGAGAGGGGCAGCTTCCTGCCCTTGGTTCTTGGATTTGGGTTTGGGGAGCTTCTTTCTAAGACAGATTTTACCTTTGGAAAGCGCTGGCTGTCCCGGAGGTGGGAGCCCAGGCCTCGCCTGGACCCCTGGGCTAGGAAAGAGGGACGCGGTGGCCGGCCGCCGAGGAGAGTGAGGCCTTGGGGCGAGTGGATGGGGGGCCCTCAGGGCCAAGTGGCGCAGAAGGCCTTGAGCAAGGAGGCAAGAGCCCCTGAGAGCCCCTCCTCAGAGCCAACGGACCTCCCAGGGGGCCGCAGTGACCGCGCCGGCCCAAAGGCACCACAGGAGCCTCGGGGAGATGCGGCGCGGATGTGTAGGCCTTGGCGAGGCTCCGAAGCAGGGAAGGGGCTGGATGTGAGGCGGGCTGGTCCCAGTCCAGGCCAGAAAGCAGAGATGGTGAGGAGGGCGGAGGCGCCGGTGGTTTGTGTCTGGTTAAGGGGGAGCGGGAGCCCAAGCAGCCTGAGAGTAGGACTCCAGATCCTTTTGTTCACCAGACCCCCCAGCTTCTAGAGGGCCACGGGGCGTCTCCCCTGGCTGACCTCTCTCCTTGCATTAGCACTGGGAGAGAAAGGCAGAGAGGCGACAGGGAGAGAGATAGATAAGGTGACACACAGCTAGGGGAAGGGAGAGAAGATCAGAGGAAAGGAGAGGAGAAAAGTAAGAGGAAGGAGGAAGGAAAGAGGAAACGAGAGGGGAGTGAGAGGACAGAAGATGCTTAAGAGAGACGAAGGAAGGAGAAAGAGAGACGAGAACAGAGAGAGGAGAGAAGGAGACAGGCCAAGTGGGCACTGAGGCCCTGGCCCGGGTCAGCTCCTGGTATGGTTTTGGCGTGGGTTTTCCAAAGCTTGCACTCCCGCTCCTGGGGTCAGGAGTGGCGGGAGCCAAGTTACTCCGCGGTGAACAAGCCGGGCAGAGAAATATGTAAATCAGGGCTTCTTGCGCCCCCAAGAGCGGCGCAATTAAGCCCCTTGAACAAGAAGCAACAAGCTCCCAGCGGGCAAGCTGCAGAGGGTAGCGGCATCGCGGGGGAGGGAGCGGCTGCAGGAAGGGGTGTGGGGGGTGGGAACCTCACACCCTCACACCTAGTCCCCTGTGCCCCGGGCTGGGTCTCCCCCCTCCGCTCTCTGCTTCTTTCCCTTCCCCCTTCCTCCCCCTTCCTCCCCCTCCCTCCTCCTCCCCGCCGGCCTCGGTCCGCGTACTTAAAGCGGCGCGGGCGGGCGCGGGCGGGCGGCCCAGCCGGGCGGTGGCAGATGCACCCAGCAGTGGCAGCCGCTGGCGGCGCACAGGTGACCGGCCTGCGGCGCAGCCTGGTCAGAGGGCGCCCAGGGAGAGCTGGCTGAAGAGGGAGGCCGATCCGCCCCCAGCACGCGCGTGTCTCGGCGCCAGGAGCCGTCCTGGGGCGTGTTGGCGAGCGCTGATATAGATATAAGGACATTTCTCTCCATGGCGTCACGTGACATAATTACCACCAGAATCAATCAAGATGAATTGCACGTCAGCGCCCGGTGGGGATTTTTGCTTAGTTGATCCTGGCCCAAGCCTCTTGTGCAATCGATGGCTCAGGTTGGCGGCTCGGGGAGCGGCCCGGGGCTCGCCGGCGCGCACGCCACGGAGCCATGAACGACTTTGACGAGTGCGGCCCGAGCGCAGCCAGCATGTACCTGCCCGGCTGCGCCTACTATGTGGCCCCGTCGGACTTCGCCAGCAAGCCGTCGTTCCTGTCGCAACCGTCGTCCTGCCAGATGACTTTCCCCTACTCTTCCAACCTGGCGCCGCACGTCCAGCCCGTGCGCGAAGTGGCCTTCCGCGACTACGGCCTGGAGCGCGCCAAGTGGCCGTACCGCGGCGGCGGCGGCGGCGCGGGGGGCGGCGGCGGCGGGGGCGGCCCCGGAGGGGGCGGCAGTGGCGGCGCCGGGGGCTACGCTCCCTACTACG
>NC_060270.1:114920520-114981925 GCF_021613505.1 Equus quagga
CCGGGCGCGGGGTGGGCGGATGGGCCCGGGGCCGTGGGCGCGGGGGGGCGGGGGAGGCGGGGGCCTCCCTCTGCTTGCGCCGTTTTATGTGCTACTTTATAAGCGTTCGAAGGGGTTTATACATCCTATAAGATTTCCCCAGCCGTTGTAAAGCGTGTTTACGATAGGAAACCAATTTAGGTGGGCTTAAGGTAGACTTCGAGGAGGACATTAATCGCTGCAGAGAGCTTTTCCCAGTTTGGGGGGGGGGGGGGGGCGAGGTCCCAGAGACCATGAAGGGAGAGAGGAGAGATTTCAAGTCAATATGTGAGTGTGGACACTCGAGCGTCCTGCTTTTAAGGGAGGGAGGGTGGGGGTGGGGGGAGTTTGATTCTTAAACTGGACTTTATCCAAGCCGCTGGCTGACGCGCTGCTGGCTGGAGTCGAGCAGATGCCCCGGCGCGCTCCTGTTTCTCTCCCTTTGGGTTCCAGCTCAGAGCCTGCCGCGCCCCCTGCTTCCCTACCTCGGTGCCAGGCTGTGTGTGTGTGTGTGTTTGTGTGCCCGGGCGTGAGCACAGGTCCACGCCCGCACTCTCTCCTGTGCCCGCCCATATTTCATCCCCACGACGCAGGCAGGGCCTTTCAGTGGCGGCAGGGGACGTCCCCAGCGGGCCGAGGCCTGGCCCTCGCGCGGGCAGGGCGGACGGGCGGGGGTGGGCAGGCAGCGGCCTCTCTCACCCCTTGGTCTCCTTGCCTTGCAGTGGCCCCCCAGAGGTCCCGGAAAAAGCGCTGTCCCTACACCAAGTACCAGATCCGCGAACTGGAACGCGAGTTTTTCTTTAACGTGTACATAAACAAAGAGAAAAGACTCCAACTCTCTCGGATGCTCAACCTCACTGACCGGCAAGTCAAAATCTGGTTCCAGAATCGCAGGATGAAAGAAAAGAAACTGAACAGAGACCGTCTGCAGTATTTCACTGGAAACCCCTTATTTTGAGAGCTCCACGAAGCACCCCTCTCCCCAGAGCCCCACTCACTCACCCTCCTCCCCACCAGCCTGCTCTAGGCAGGCCCAATGTCTTTGGGTTTAAATGACGTCTCTCCTCTGTGGAACTCCACGATTCCTTCCCACGGTCAACTCGGGACCTCCCAGCGACCACTGCCGCCTGCGGACGAGGCCAGGGACTTGGCCGAACGGATCCTAATAAGGGGAAAATGGTAAATGCAAACGTCCCTTTACAATTTTACCGCCAATGTGCTGTTGTTCTCCCTCCGTCTCTCCGAGTCCCCGTGGGGACGATGTGGGATCTATAGAGAGTTAGGCCATCAGGCTGGAAGGCGCTTATTTTTGTTCTGAGTTTAAGGGACCCCGTCTTTTCCCCTTGGTAAATGCAGATTATTCAAACTCTGGGCAATGTACCTTTGATCTGTCTTATCAAGACATGAGTCCCTATCTTTTGTGTGAATAAATGGTTTCTAGTAAAATGGAGGTTACAGCTTCAATACACTGTATGAATTTTCCTCTTTGAAGAAGTTTAGTGTCTGATTAGGATATTTTAGTTGCCAGAACCTTCTCCTCCATGCAACTGGAAATCAAGCGAAATGCTTTTTAATTCTGCTAAAATATGAGTCGTTCCCTCCCACCCCCCTGTGGGCTACACTGATTTTTAAAATCACTTTAGGGATGAATTTCTGAATTGAGGATGTGACCCAGCCATACTGCTGCTGCCTTCTCCAGGCGATGAAGCTGGGGCAGCAGGAATCTAAGAAGCAGACTCTTGCCCCACCCCCTCCAGTCTAGTGAACTTGGAATTTCTGAAAAGACAAAAACCATTTTAAAAAACTGGTTAGGAAATCCAAATTCACTCTTAAGAAGGTGTCAAGGAGCCTGGGTCGCTTAAAAGAAGAAACCAACATTAGAGCCCTTCATTAAAAAAAAAAAAGTTTGCTAAAAGGAAGTTATCAGTGAGTGGAGGGCGCTTGGGATCCTTGCTAATGTCACAGCGGGCCTGGAGCAGGGAAGGTAAGCCCCCCTCTCTGGAATAGGGCCTGGGGCTGCAGACCCACTTCTCACCACATTTATCGCTTCAAGTTAAAGAATGTGATGGGGGCTGCACTGCACTTTATGTTGCTGGGCCAGGCCAGGCTGTTTACAAAACCTTGAACTGTCTAGACAACACCATAAAAGCCTAAGTTCTAAACAGCTTAATTGGGTTATATTATACACCTTCTGGTGGGCCCAGAAGAGATTTCCGCAATGTGCAATAAACTGCAGGAGTGAGAAAAGCTTCTCTTTCTCTGAAAAGAGTAAAGTGAATCTTATGACTCTTAACCTCTCATCAGCCCAAAGTCAAAAAAATAAATTCATAAGATGTGCAGCACTCCATACATCCATTCCAAGGAGACATGCACTTCCAAATGCAAAAGTTTTTTAATTGCCAAAGCTTTTTGGGGGAAAGAAAAACATAAGTGCATAAGTGTATGCCTTTGAACTTCCAAAATGTCAAGGTCATCACCTTTAACCTTTCTGAATAATTAGGCACCTTAAGGTTCTTCTGTGATATTCAACCACCACCCACTCTCACACACACATGCTCACACACATCCAGACCCCCACACACATTTATGACCACACAGAATCATATCTGGGCTCACCATAAATCTAAGCAAATTCCTAATTTCAGGATCAATAACCTTAATTTCCCTTCAAACATTTGTGTAATTCAATAGCAATTGACTTCTTTTTAAAATACTAGTTAGATTAAAATGTCTACCAGCATGCTTTTAATACAACTAGGAAACGCTGGAGTGGTTTTTTAGGGGGAGGGGTTGTAGATAGCAGTCCCTTTTGCTCTAATGAAGAGCCGCGGTTTTAAAAGCAGGCATCTGAAAGATGAAGTTCCATTCGGACTTACACCTTCGTTATATTTGGGGGGAAAAAGTCACCCTGTCAAATTATTGCACTTTCTATGGCATGGAACAAAAGAAGATAAATTTATATTGTTTTCAAAAGCGTCCCTCAACCTTTGGCGAAAGATGCAATAGAAACAAAGATTACAATTGAATAATTTCGTTCGGAAAGGGATTCCTTTGTTTGGAATTCTGGGCATCCGTTAAAATGTCAGTGTCTTAGTAATATGATTATTCCAGGAGCTTAAAACTGGTTTTTTTTCTTTCTCTCTCCATCTATCTTTTTTTTTTTTAACTGCGTCTAAATGTAGCAAGCTTGTATGTCCACCACCGTAGGCAAGCCGAACCGAGATACCATTTCCCGTTTGCATGGCCTTGCAGAGCCACACGGGGGCGTGCTCACGTTCCAGAAGCCGCGTTTGGCGGAGGGGCCGCGGTACCGTATCTTTCCAATACTGGGTTCTAATAGGCAATCTCAGCCCGTTAGAAACACGCGGCCGATACAGTGTGTGTTTGCTGTTTGTTTGTTCTAAGCAGCCATGAGGCGTGGGAAGTTGTGTAAAGACGGAGAAAAGAGAGCTACCCAGATTCCTGAAACAAGCGATCACCTAGTCGTTGTCTCCTTAAAGATAAAGCTGCTGGAAAAATTCCTTGGTATAATTCGATGGTGTCGAGGAGAGATTTTTAAAAGACAAATATGTCTATTTCAAAATGGGTCATGACACTGCGAGTTAATTAAATTAGGGGAAATCAATTTTCTTGTTGGTTTGAGTGTGGAGAGTGATAAGAGGGTAGGACCACCCCCTCCCCAAAACCGCGTCCGCCTTGCGCGTTCTCCGACCGCCTGCGATGATTAAAAGGCTTTTGTTTAAGACAGATCTAGGCACTGGCAACTTAGCTGAGTGTACTCTCAGGAAAAATGCGACTGCGTCGGGACAACGTAAGGGGGTCGTTCTGGGCGACGGACTCCCCCCGCCCCAGGTTGTGCCTGGTGCCCGGGGCTACCGGTAGCGATCAGGAGGCGCAGGCAGGAAGGACTAGGAGTTGGGGCGCCTGGGCCAGGCTGGGCTGATGGCGCCTGCGGGAAGTGGCGGGCTGTCCGCGAATCGTTTATACTCCAAGGCGTCGTGGAATGGGGAATGCATTTGAAGCAAACGGGCTTTGCATTTGACAGAACCTCGGCCACCCTTCCAAGCCGCTTGCTGGCCTTGAGCGCGGAGTTTGATTTGGGCACTAGCTCTTGGAAGTATCTCGCCTCATGCCCTCCTCGCGGCACCCCCCCCCCCAACCTTTGCAAAGCCCCTGACATTGGGGATGGCCTGTGTCACCATCCGTGGTCCAAAAGGGAGGCTCCAAAAGGGAGGGCCGTTCTAAGGGAGGGTGGCTGTCCCTTCTTCATCGAAGTTCATTGTGAAGCTCACACAACCCCCGGAATTAGTCCTGGCCCCGTCGGCTCCTGTGTTTCTGTCTTCTCCCTCCAGGCCCTGGACCAAAGGCCCTGGGTCCACCCCTGGGAGCTGGCATCGGCTTCAGCGGAGGCTGGGGCGCCAGGAGCCCCCCCGCGAGGCGCCAGCCAGAGGCGTGGGTGTTCCCCACGGGCACCCCCGGCTCCCGCCTGTCTGACCGCGGGTCCAGCTTTGCTATTGTGAAGCGACATTTCCCGGGGCCTAACCCCGGCCTCAGTCCACGTGGGGTAAGAACCCTCCACCCGAAATGTTGTGTTCCTCTTTAGGCGGCTCCAGCGGGAGCGCCGGTGGCCTTGCGGGGGAGGGGGCCCTTGGCTTTGGCTGGCAGCCTCCCGCAGATCACCGGTGCTCAGCGGTCTGCAGCTCCTTTCCTCCTGGCAGCGCCCAAGAGGGACCGGAAAAAGGCTGGGGGATTGGACCAGGACTTCTAGGGGCTGAAGACCCGACTCCACCTGATCGTTAGGGCTGCGTCGGGCTGGTAGAGTGTGGCCATGTATCTTGAGTCGCTGAGTTTTCAGATCCCGAAGTGGAGGGAAAATGCAGGAAGTAGGAGTCTTTTGTGTCTGCAACCAAAAGAGGCTGCGCCGGCCCTTCTGTCTGTCTCCAGACACCCCTCATGCGTTTGTGGTGGCTTCCCCAGCCTCCCCATTTGCCTTCTTGGTTTTTTTTTTCACATTGGCTGGGAGGTGCACAGTGCAACCCAGAGGGGCACCCTAGGGAAGTAGCTTTTAAAATTTGTCCCCATCTACTCTGCCCCCAAAGAGTGGCATAGCCCTGAGGCCACGTAGGGCCCAAATTCAGGGTGAACCCGGAGCCCCAGGGCTGCTGTTCTTCTTCCCAGTGACAGAAGAGTGCAGATGCAAGCCACTTCTTGATTACAAATGCTAATTTCTTGCTAAAGCAACCCTTTTAATTTTTATCTAGAAAGAACTGTGTGGGGGAGAAGAATGTCTTGGTACAAATATGGATATTCATCTCTTTTATGGTGCAATATTGATTTATTATTAATGGTAACTGCTCCAACTGATCTAAAGATGATCGAAAACAGCAGCTATGCAGCTACATTAAATACTTAAGCAAAATAAAGGCAGGCCTTGAAAGTCACTGCCTTTTCATTCCATTTGCTTCACCTTAGCCTTAGGGTCTTAGGCAAACTTCCCATCCTCCCCAGCCCAGATCATTCTCTAGTATTATTTCTGGTTTTCTCAATTTTTGTGATAAAACCTCCCTGAAATATTGGCAGTCTCTGGCCTCAAGGAGCTAGTCTGAAGGCAGAAATTTGAAAAAGAATAAAATAGAATTTTGTGATAATAGATTCGAAATTATATCTGAAACATTTTCTTTCCTGTGAGCGAGGAAGACCTATTTAAAACCAAATCCAATGTGGAAGTGACTTTGAGCTTGAAGACATCGGAGCTGAAACAGAAAGGCCCCCAAATTAGGAAGGCAGCTCCTGCCTGTCCAGGCTCACTGCAGACCTGCCCACTCTGAGAGGAATCGCTGGTTTTTAGCCTGGATGTTTTCTTCATGTATAAATAAAGATTATGAAAGGGCATTTGATGGACATAAAATTCCCGATTAGATTAAACAGTTTTGTCTTGCGAGTGGATAGGGAGAATTGGACAACCGAGATCCTGGCAGCTCCCCTGGCCGAGATGTAAAGGACGACAGTGCTGGAGCGCCAGGCTGGCGTCAGGGCGCCTGCCGCTAGCCCGTGCAGCGGGCACTTTGTCCAGCCTTGGGCACTCTTAGCTATGGCTGGGATCATGATCTCCGCCTTATAAGAAAGCAATTTTCGGGGTGCTGGTCAGTGGCTGTTAGCTTTAAACAGGACTGTAGCAGACTAGAGTCCAAAGTTGGGATTTTTTCCTGCCCTCCTCACTGCCCCCCCCCCCAAGCTTAAAAACTGCCACCCCTGCGGAAAGGTAATGTTTAAACCACCAGCTTGGCCGGGCGGCATCCTGCAGCCAGAGCAGTTAGAGGCGCCAGGCTTTTAACCTGACAATGATGTTGTATTTGAACAGCTGCATAAAGGTTTAAAAGGTCTGTCTCATTGCCACCGTGGAGTTTTTAAAAGGGGTTATTGTTTGGGCGAGAGCACTGCGAGGGGACAGGCGAAGCGGTCCCAAGGCCGAAAGTAATGTCCCACGCCCGTTTCAACAGGCCAGGGGAGATTCCTTTTGGGGAGGGGGACAAAGGGTTTGTTGGAGAGGGTTTTTGTGAAGGAGCGAGCCGGCTACTAGGTCCCCCAGAATGCTGAGGCGCTTTCATGAGCATCGGGCTCCAGAGAAATGTTCTGCTGAGGGAGAAACCCAATTTGCCCACAAGTTCAGTCTCTGGGCCTGAAATCCAAGGCCAGCCCATGACCGGGCGAGTGTGAGGAGAAGAAAACACGGATGCCTTTCCGGATAGAGAACTGGTTCACGATCACAGTTTCCGGGGCCCTTTTCCTCTCTCGGATGCAAGGAAGGGGATCCAGGAAGTCGGAGGATGGCTCCAGCGTCCTGGCCAGCCCCTCGCCCAGGGCAAGCCTTTGGAAATCAAGGTTAAAGCTCCCTGCTGCTGCCCCGAGGCCGGGGCTTCCAAAAGCCGCTCACCCGCCAGCAACCAGAGAACGAGGGAGGAAGTTGTTGGACAAGTTTCTCATAAAACTGAGTTTCCATGGCGGTGATGGTGGTTGTTCTTTAATGAGCTCGACCACAACCCCAGACCAAATCCTTTTTATAGGACTTTCCTCACCAGAGGAAGCAGAGGGCTAAGATTCCCCCACCTCCTTTTTCCTCCCTCCCCTTACCAAAGCAAAACCGTGTCAAATCATTTTAGGAATTGTCCAAACCTATAAAACTCAACTTCTGACAAAAGTATAGCTTTTAATATTTGACGATTTGTGTTAAAACAAAAATTGACCTTCTTGGTTAGTAGCGAAGGGGAAAAATCAATAGTATAATTTTCAATAATTCATAAAGCGAACGCCATTATGCTAAATCTTAACTATTAATCTTATCCTTTACAAAGTCTCGATTGATTTGTTAATAAAATATCTTCCCGTGTGTGGCAACAGCGGGTATAACTCTTTAAAAACCTTCAGAAGCAAGAAAATTACCAAGTAGCCCAAGAATGTAGATGAGAATTTTATTGATCGCCCTGATTCTTCTTAATATGTATTAATAAATTCCACAACCTTTTGTACCTTGCACTTGTCAGAAACCAATGCTTTTACAAAATCCATAAAAGTAAAACATATTTTTCTTTGCAGAAGAACCAAATGACACCTTTGCGTCTCTCTCTCTTCTGCTTGGCTCAGTCAGTTTTCTAAAACTTCTGGAGTCTGAGAGCGAGAGTTCTCCCTTTTCCTGGAAAAAAATCTTTTCTTTCTCTTCCTTCCTTCCTTTTTGCCCTCTATTATCAGGGTGTGTGGGGGAAGAAAACCTCGGTTTAGTTCTCCGGCTGGGAACCGAAGGGACGCTTTCGCGGATAGTGAATTGTTGGCGAGGGATTGTCTCCGGGCTGAAAGCTCCCAGCGGCCGGCCCGCAGAGGTCGGGGTGTGGTTCCTCGGAGAGCGGAAAGATCGGGTAGCCCATCGGGACGCGGAGGGGTCGGGAGCCGGGGCGGGAGGGCCGAGGGAGAGGACAGCGCCGTAGCCAGGCCGGTCCTCGGGGCTCCGGGGTCGGCCAGCTCCTTGGCCTCTCGGCCCTCGCGGCCCTTCTCGCCTCCGCTCCCCAGGATACCTTAGCCGCGTCTATGCCCCAGAGATCTTTCCTGTGGCCCCCTGGAGTGGGACGTCTTAGAGCCCGAGGAATCCGACTCACCTTCCCAGGCTGCCCAGGACAAAACTAACCAGCCTGGGCCCCCACCCGCTGCCCGGGCCCCGGCCCTCTCGGGCGCGTTCTGCCTTGGTGTGTGCGGGGAATGCTTCTGTGTGCTGGCACCACGGCGCTCCGGTTTCCCTCCCCGCGCGTGTCCTCCCGGAGGCCCTTCTGGCCGAGCCTTTCCTTCCAGAGGCCGGAGCGGGGGACGCGAGTGGGGCAGGCGGGCCGAGCAAGCCCCAGGGAGGCTGGCGAGTGGCTGAGAGTGCTGGGCCGGTTGTCTCCAGCGCGCACTATCGCGGGCGCGTAGTAGATGTCGCTGTTGTCCGTGCTTACGCGGCCGGCCGGCCGGGCTCTGGAGCACGTGACCTGCGAGGAGGCTGCGGCTCAAGGCCATTTTCAAATCTCATTGGCTTGGTTGTCATGTGGTCGGCAGAGGCATCCACAATTACACGGGGAATGTTTTCCTAGAGATGTCAGCCTACAAAGGACACAATCTCTCTTCTTCAAATTCCTCCCCAAAATGTCCTTTCCCAACAGCTCTCCTGCTGCTAATACTTTTTTAGTAGATTCCTTGATCAGTGCCTGCAGGAGTGACAGTTTTTATTCGAGCAGCGCCAGCATGTACATGCCACCACCTAGCGCAGACATGGGGACCTATGGAATGCAAACCTGTGGACTACTCCCGTCTCTGGCCAAAAGAGAAGTGAACCACCAAAATATGGGTATGAATGTGCATCCTTATATACCTCAAGTAGACAGTTGGACAGACCCGAACAGATCTTGTCGAATAGAGCAACCTGTTACACAGCAAGTCCCTACTTGCTCCTTCACCACCAACATTAAGGAAGAATCCAATTGCTGCATGTATTCTGATAAGCGCAACAAACTCATTTCTGCCGAGGTCCCTTCGTACCAGAGGCTGGTCCCTGAGTCCTGTCCCGTTGAGAACCCTGAGGTTCCTGTCCCTGGATATTTTAGACTGAGTCAGACCTACGCCACCGGGAAAACCCAAGAGTACAATAACAGCCCCGAAGGCAGCTCCACAGTCATGCTCCAGCTCAACCCTCGCGGCGCGGCCAAGCCGCAGCTCTCGGCCGCCCAGCTGCAGATGGAAAAGAAGATGAACGAGCCTTCGAGCGGCCAGGAGTCCACCAAAGTCTCCCAGGTGGAGAGCCCCGAGGCCAAGGGCGGCCTTCCGGAAGAGAGGAGCTGCCTGGCTGAGGTCTCCGTGTCCAGTCCCGAAGTACAGGAGAAGGAAAGCAAAGGTCGGTATGAGCAGAGTTGCCACCCCAGCGGGGCGTGCAGCCTGGGAACCCGGCAGAGAGGGAGCGCGCCTGGGTGCCCAGTGCCGAGCCTGGGCAGCCGAGGCGGGCCAACTAGCAGGTGCTGCTTCTCCTGGCTTTTAGAGGGACAGTCTCAGTCCCGAGGTGGTCCCTGCTTCTCCCCCGCTGCCCTGGCCCTCCTGGCTAGTCCTGGCCCCATGCTGATGGCGCCGGGGCAGAGGAAGGGCTTGCCGGGTTTATTTTTCCTGAGCTAGACCTGAAATGCAACAAAAGAGCACAAATGAGACCTGCGGCTGGTAAACACGGCCCCAGAACCTCCTTTCTCCTGCTCAGATTTGCAGTCCCAGCCTTGCCTTTCATCCAGTGATGATTTTAAGGTGGTCCAAGGCACCGTGTTCGTGTTCAAGTGTATGCACCCCGCATCGTGCGAGCTTGGGAGCGGCAAGGGGAAGGAGATGGCTGGGCCGGTTGGCGCTTGGGCCAGGGAACAGGGCTGCCTGCCTCGGCAGGGCTAGGTAACCTGGGCTTTGTCTGGGGAAAGTGCCGCAAGCTCTGCAATCCATTTGCAAATGGGGCAAAGGCTGAACTGGGGAGAATGGAATCTGCATGGCCCACCGGCAGGGCCAGCCTTAGGGCTGGGCTAAGGCAAAGAGCCAGGGGCTCTGGCTTTTTGTGAAGGAACCCTGTCCCTGAGCCTTTCCTCCCACCCGTGCCCAGAGGTGGGCCACAGTAAGGGGCTACATTTCTGGGAGAATGCTTTTGTGTGAGGGCAAGAAGACATGAGAATTCAGGAAATTTCCAGGCAAGGTGGAGAAGGTGTACTGGGTTCATCTGTTATCTTTTGAAAGAAAATGGTCACCTACAGACCTCATTGTGGAGCTTCCTGCCTGCCTAGGAGAAGTGGGGAAGAAGTGGCGGACTTGGGGACCTGAGGCAGCAATGGGGTTGGTAGGCTTGTCCAGGTTTGCTTCTTCCACTCCAGCCCTGTTATGAGCTGACCACTTAGAATGTTGCTGGGGAGATCCTGAAAGTTTGCTGTTGTATCAATGTTTTGTGCAGGTCAGAAAGTTGAGAGAGAGAGAATCCTGACACAGAGGGCGAGAGTACCCGCCCATCGTGTCATTTTGGGCATTTAAACTAATCTGGCATCAATGACAAATACCTTCCAGGGCCCACCTCATGTGAGCAATGTTTAATACCAGCATTTCCCAAAGCAGCCTGGCTGCCAGCGGGGTCATGGCCAAGGGTACATTTGAACAGACTGAGAGAAAAAAAAATTCTTGATTTTTTTTCTTCTTCTCCCTTTAATTTTGTTAGAGGAAATCAAGTCTGATACTCCAACCAGCAATTGGCTCACTGCAAAGAGTGGCAGAAAGAAGAGGTGCCCTTACACTAAGCACCAAACGCTGGAATTAGAAAAAGAGTTCTTGTTCAATATGTACCTCACCCGCGAGCGCCGCCTAGAGATCAGTAAGAGCGTTAACCTCACCGACAGGCAGGTCAAGATTTGGTTTCAAAACCGCCGAATGAAACTCAAGAAGATGAGCCGAGAGAACCGAATCCGAGAACTGACCGCCAACCTCACCTTCTCTTAGGTCCGAGGCCCGTCAGAGGCCGAGATCGGAGAGGGGGCACCGCGTTCCAGGGCCGAGTGCTGGAGGACTGGGAAGGCGGAAACAAAACCTTCATTGCTCTTTGTTTTTTGTTTTGTTTTGTTTTTTTCCTGCTAGAATGTGACTTTGGGGTCATTCTGTTCGTGCTGCAAGTGATCTGTAATCCCTGAGTATATATATATATATATTAAAAAACTAGCACGTGTAATTTATTATTTTTTCATCGTAATGCAGGGTAACTATTACTGCGCATTTTCATTTGAGTCTTAACTTATTGGAACTGTAGAGCACCCATCAATCCATTCATCCATCCAGCAATGTGACTTTTTCATGTTTTTCCTAACACAAAAGGTCTGTGTGTGTGGTTAGTCCATGAGCTCATGGCGTTTTGAATACATCCAGTACTTAAAAGTACTTAAATTACATATATATTTAAAAAAAAATTAAGAAAACCCACAAGCTTTGGGGGGAGGGGGACTAAAAAAGCACATTACAATGTATCTTTTTGCAAATGAATTTAGCAATTGTCCTTGGTGAGATGGAATATTGACGACTTATGCCTTGTAGCCTTTCCCTTGTGGTGCATCTGTGGTTTGGTAGAAGTGCAACAGCAACCTGTCCTCTCTGTGCATGTTCTGGTCGCATGTATAATGCAATAAACTCTGGAAACGAGTTCGCTCCCTCTGCTTTCTGAAATGTGTTACGGTGGAAATGAAAGTCTTTGGTGAGATTATCTTCCGGTTAAACTGCTTGTTTGGGGCAGTTGAGGGGGCGAGAGAGAGCAGGGAAGGGGAAATGGGAGAGAGAAGCTGGAGGAGGCCTAGGGTGCTGAAATTTGGCAGTGGTGGGGGAAGTGATAATCCAGCCTGGGTGTGCTGTTTTCATAATTGCGAAGAAGGGGAGCCCTCTTCCCTCCTCCCCCCATCATAGTAACATAATTGAATTCTCAGTGAGTGTTAGCTTCCCTCTAGCCGGAGCCTGGTAAGTAAGCCTGTGCCCAAGCTGCTTTTTCCTCAAAGCTCCCTGCTTATGTCTCTTCCTCTCTTTGGTTTTGTTATTTTTAATGCTTTCAGTGGGGTCTTGGTGATTTCTGGCAGGCGTACCATCGTCAGGGGCTGGCTTGAGACCAGTCTTGCCCACCTGGAAGCCGCCGGGCCTCTGTTACAGGAGCAAGGACAAGCAGCAGCTTAGCATTACAGCGGATCCAATTCTCCCCCACTCCTTTCCCTCACTCCCACCCCCATCCCAAGCGCAAGACAGCCAGGCCACAGAGAAGTCAAGGATGGGTGAGTTTTCCCATCCCACTTTGCCTTGGTTTCCTTGTGGAAGGATTTTATGCTCAGTCATTACCTTTTAGTGGCCCACATGCAATTTTTTTAAAGGAAGAAAAGATTTTTCCCAGTTAATCCTCCCTCTATTTAATTACAAAATGCTGGTTGGAGCCACTGTATCTGGGAAGAAGGAAAATGTACAAAGGGTGACTGAAAGAGAATTTGCAAATGAACATGACTTCCCATGAAGTGTAATGTTCCAGCTGCTGCCAAGCCTCGGAAAACTTCAGCCAGCTTTCACTAGCATGCACATGTACTGTGGGATCCTCAGCCCAAGAGTCCAGACTCATCTAGTCCTGCCAGGGAGAAGGGAGGAGAGGCCTTGGGGAAAAGAGCCGACAGAGAATTCGTTACCCCAGGTTGTGCTGCAGTTTCAAAGGGTCTCCAACTGCTTCCAGCAGCTTCACAAAACACCTCCTTTTCATTTTTTCTGAAAACAATGTATTTAGGGGATCTAAGCCTTAGAGCTCTCACCCAAGGAGTCTTCGGGAGACCTGCCATTCATTCAGAGTTTTAAACTTCTCTTGAAAACCAAGAACTTTCCCCAATTCCAAGACAGAACCCTTTAGGGGAGTCATTTCCTAGGGGTGGGAGAGGGATGGCTCAGAATCAGTGCCAGGTTGGGACACTGGGATAGAGTAGCCCAGACGTCCATTGGTTGGGCAGGAGAAGGAGGGCAAATTTAACTTCGCGCGTTCCCCGCGATGTGGGGAGCGCCATTAGTTGTTGACAGGGGGCCATGTCTCGGAGGAAAACCCGTGCTACAGGCAAAGGCAGCTCCTCTGGAACGAAATCAGAAAGCCATTGGCAAAGGCAATCAATCAGGCCATAAGTAGCCATTTCCCCCCTTCCTTTCCGGGGCTCGAGGTGGGCTGGGAGCCCTCCAAGGGTGCGCTGGGCAACTTGTAGAGCGAGGAATACATCCTCCGCCGCCCGGGCCGCTTTTGTCTTGGCTCCCAGCCGGCTTCCGAGGCTTTGTACCATGGATTTGGGAGTGACAATGGGCATTTCCCTCAGATTCAAGGCTACCCAGCCTTACTTCTGGAGGCAAAAAAAAAAAAAAAAAAAATCAGAAGAGAGTAGCCCAAGGACCAGGCCGTTTTTAAGACGTCTCCGGAATCCACTTGGAGACCTCCAAGTGGGGACCAGGCCAAGCGGACCTGCGCAGGGAGATGCGAGTCCTGCTGGCGTCTTGGAGGCAGGGTCGGGGCGGCGGGCGGGAGCGGGCCCGCGCTAGCCTTTGGGTCCTGCCTTATGGCCTGTTCTCTTCCAGGGTCTTTCCCGCAGCCCCGGAGAAGACAAGGCACCCTGGCCGCCACTGTCCGCACGGTGCCGACTCGCCAGCCCGCCAGCCCTTCCGAGGGCAGACAGAAGCCCTGGCCGCGGCCGCCGCCGCGCCCAGCCCGCGGGCCAGGCCGCCCCAGCTCGCCCCTCGGGCCGTGTCGTGTGCTCAGCCTCACGTCGGGGTGTGTGTGGCTGCGCGGGCGTGTGTGAGTGTGGCAGGGGGAGGGGGCCTTCCGAGCTGCTCCATCCGTCCGTTTTATTAGGGACACATTAATCTATAATCAAATACACCTCATAAAATTTTTATTGAAAGGCATAATATCATTACAGAGGTCTTCCACCTGTTTTAAACAACACGACAAGCTGTGAGCGAGCGTGTGTGTGGGTATGTGTAGGGAGGGGGTGGCTTTGGGTAGGAGAGAGCCACAGCGAGAAGAACTCCCCTCGGGCGCCAGGGGGCCGCCTCAGAAGGTCGGCCTGCCTCGGGCCCGCACCCGGCCCTGCGCGCCCCCGACTGCCCTCGGCTCTGGCCAAGCACTCGGGGCGCCCAGGGCGCGCGGCCGGTAGCCCGGAGCCCAGGCACTGGGGCAGCAGCGCCAGGGTCCAAACTGCAAGACCGAGGGCGGCAAGAGAAGGCGAACAAATAGTCCCCAGCGCCTCCTCCGGCCGCGCTCGGGCGTGTGGTCCCAGCCGCCGCCGGGCAGGCCGGGCCAGGCCGGGCCAGGCCGGGCCGAGCCCCGGCGCACGGGCCGGAGCCCGCGGGCTCTAATTGCGGCGCTTATGTTGATGATTTTTTTTTTTTTAAATCACAGCAGCCCCCAGTTTAGCGGACTGATTTACTCCCGGTATTGGTAAATATGATCACGTGGGCCGCGCGACCAATGGTGGAGGCTGGAGCCTGCGAACTAGTCGGCGGCTCGGGCGCCGGCGGGGAGCGGCGCCGCGGCGGGCAGTGTAACCTTGGGTGGGAGCGCACGGCGCCTCAAAATGTCCTCCAGTGGCACCCTCAGCAACTACTACGTGGACTCGCTCATAGGCCATGAGGGCGACGAGGTGTTCGCCGCGCGCTTCGGACCGCCGGGGCCCAGCGCGCAGGGCAGGCCCGCAGGTGTGGCCGACAGCCCGGCCGCTGCTGCCGCCGAGTTTGCCTCGTGTAGTTTTGCCCCCAAATCGGCCGTGTTCTCCGCCTCGTGGTCCGCGGTGCCGGCCCAGCCCCCGGCGGCGGCGATGAGTGGCCTCTACCACTCGTACGTGCCCCCGCCGCCCCTGGCCGCCGCCGCCTCCGAGCCCGGCCGCTACATGCGCTCCTGGATGGAGCCGCTGCCCGGCTTCCCGGGCGGCGCGGGCGGCGGCGGTAGCGGTGGCGGAGGGGGAGGCGGAGGCGGCGGTGGCCCGGGCCCTGGTCCCAGCCCCGGCCCCGGCCCCAGCGGCCCACCCAACGGGCGCCACTACGGGATTAAGCCTGAAACCGGAGCAGCCCCGACCCCTGCCGCTGCCGCCACCTCCACCTCCTCCTCCACTTCCTCGTCTTCTTCCTCCAAACGGACTGAGTGCTCCGCGGCCCGGGAGTCCCAGGGGAGTGGCGGCCCCGAGTTCTCGTGCAACTCGTTCCTACGGGACAAGGTGGCAGCTGCGGCTGGGGGAACCGGGCCCGGGGCGGGGATCGGGTCCGGGTCCGGGGCAGGCGGCTCGTCGGAGCCCTCGACTTGCAGCGACCACCCGAGCCCGGGCTGCCCGCTGAAGGAGGAGGAGAAGCAGCAGCCGCAGCCGCCGCAGCAGCAACTTGACCCAAGTAAGTGCAAAAGAAATTGCCCCCTGATTTATTGCTGAAACCTGTAAGGCTCGAATGTGCAAAACTGATAGTTTTACTAACCTATAAAAACGTCTAGACGCCTACCCTAGCCTGGGCGAGCAACACGCATCCATAAAAAAGCTTCCCATAACCACCTACCCTGGGCGCCCGGTTTGTACGGTAAACAGAGCGCGGGCATTAGGGGTTTTTATGATAATTCCCCCCAAGTTGTGAAAAGCGGCCATCCTTGGTGAAATTAATTTAACGACCTCTCTCCCCCACCCTGTCATCTCTCCCTGCCTCCCCTCCGCCCCTCGCTCCCCTTCTCCAAACCCCCTTCTTCGTAGACAACCCCGCAGCAAACTGGATTCACGCTCGCTCCACCCGGAAAAAGCGCTGTCCCTACACCAAATACCAGACGCTTGAGCTGGAGAAGGAATTCCTCTTCAACATGTACCTCACCCGGGACCGGCGCTACGAGGTGGCAAGGATTCTAAACCTCACAGAGAGACAGGTCAAAATCTGGTTCCAGAATCGTAGGATGAAAATGAAAAAGATGAGCAAGGAGAAATGCCCCAAAGGAGACTGACCCGGCGTGCCGGCCTGACCGCTCTGCTGTGCGACCGCAGTGGGGTTTCTCTTTGTGGGTGCTTGATTTCCAGAAACTCTCCAGCGATTCGGACATTTCCCCCCTTTTTTAGGTAGAAGTGACTGTGTGGTTGGTCTCTGTGAGGTATTTGGGGGGCTCTGTATTTGCTCGCTTATGTGTTGGAGAAACCAAGTGGCTTTGAGGTTTTGCCCTATCCTGCTCCCTCCCTTTTCTGCCCGAGGGTTCCTTAGGAAATGCTAGATTTGTGAGTGCACGCTGGCTTGAGGAGCCCTCTCCTGTGTAAATGTTCCCTGTGTTTCTGAAAAGTGCTGTAGTTTAGCTCCCAGCGCTGCTCAAGCAGGGGCCAAGCGCACCCCACTTCCCAGAATGAAGGCAGAACGACGACGTGCGGAGGCCGGCCCAGGCCAAGGCCTGGCCAGGTTGCCCACCGGTTATGAAAGCCCCCTTTCCTCAGGGAGCCCGCGGGCCCTCGACTGAGACCTGGAATGAGGCAGAGAGAGAAGCTCAGGGCCTCTGGTGGGTCGGGGGTTTATTCTCAGTGCACTGGAGGAGCTGCTCTCTCCCCGGGAGGGCTCGGCGCGCGTGGGCGGCCGCGGGTGTAGACCCTCCCGGTTTCTGCCTGAGGACCAGTTGTAAATGTTACCGCTTCCTACCAATAAATGCTGACCTGATCAAATGGAGCCCTGACGCTGGCCCTGAACGCGCTGTGTGCCTGCTTTCTCTGTCTCTCTGCAAAATATCACCCTCAGGGGACTTCTCTCCCATCCCTGGGAGACACTGCTAAAAATCCGGGGCGCTGAAAAGACTCTGATGTGCCTCTGAGTCCCCCTTTGTGTGGGCAGACCCAGCCTAGAGCACAAGCCCTGGGGGACCCTTGCTGGCCAGGTCCCTCCCTCAGCCCCCCTCCAGCGCCTCACTGAGCTCTGTGCCCCGGCCTGGCCCGGGGTCAGCCTCGCAGCAGTGCCCACTGGATGAGACGGGCCCCAGAAGCCAGGCACCCTCTCGCGAGGGCTTTGGCACACCGCACCCCAAGTCTTCTTCTGCTCAGGGAGTCCCAGCCATCGACTCCCCTCTCCAAACAAGGGAAAGGCCAGCTCTGCGCTCTGGAACAGCTCCTCCAGCTCGGCAGGACTGGCTGGCCTCGGGAGGGCTGAGCCGGTGAGGCTGTGAGCTTCCGCCCCTCCCCACAGGAGCCCCAAAGTGACCTTAGCGGATCAAAATGGTCAAGGCTCTCCACAGCTGCCCCCACCCACCGCCCCTTCCCCCCACCCAGTTTCCGTGCACATTTAGCCCCCAGCTTGGCCCTCTGAGGGCCGCATTCAGAGGCTAAAATGAAGGTCATTGTAAGTGAGGATTCGGGCCCAGCACAGCCTTTCCAGGCCGGAGAGGCGGCGGCGCCTGGCGGCCTGGGCGGAAGGCGGGGACGATGGCAGAGTTTGGGGGGATCCTGATGAAAGAGGGGACTTGAAGGAAAAACAGAGGGGGCCTGGGAGGGAAAGCCAAGGCCCAGATCCGGCAGAAGGTGCTGCGTACCCCCGCCCCTGCAGCCAACCCGATACCTAGGGCCCTTTGAAAACAGGAAGAGCCAAGGTGTCATAAAGCCATCGAGCCGGCGAGACGTCTGGAGGTAATGAGTTTACGACAGGCCCGGCGCTTCGCTTTGAAACCATCTCATTTTGATGTTTGTGTTTGTGGGAGGAAAGGAAAAATGCAGACAAAACTGGGTCTTAAAATCTGGACAATAAAATATAAACAAGTCTGCGTTGGACCAAGAAGGCGGGGGCTTGGGCGCCCCCGGTGAGGTGTGAGCACCTAGGAAATAAAAATGGGGGTGAGGGTAGGAAGGAGGAGATGGTGTATGTCTGATTTTTAAAATGGGCTGGATATTAGAAGTAGCCTAGGGTCAGTAGCTCGTTATAATATTTGACTATGGTCGTAGCTTAGCTCATTCTTTAAGAAAAAATCGGCCTCTTATTTGGGGGTGGGAGAAGCGAGTGATCTCGGGTCATTTACTTAGGGTCTCCCAGTTGCATGGTTGCCCGGAAAAGATGAAGTTACTTAAATGCCTTTTCAAAAATTATCTGGCCGTCCATCCCAAACTTTGCAGCAAAAATATTGTGGGAAATTATATCTGTTTGCTTATAGAAAATATAATCCTTCCAGCCAAATTGGAGGCATTTTTGAAAATGAGAATAAAAGATTAACCTCCCAGGAAACACCTAAGTCGATTAAAGTCTTTGCTTTTATTAAAAAAACTCAGGTGGAATGCTTCGCCAATTCATTTCACTCTGACTTTTGATGGAGATTTAAAATCTCATTTATTGTGCATAGAAGTTCCAATGAACACAGCCCAACCGTGCCTTTCCAGACCACCACTCAGATCCAGTAAGAAGCTTTTAATTCGGCTTCCATCGCCCCCCCCCCCCATTGCCCAGCGAAATGGGCCTGAAGCATTAAAATTACAAAGTTAAAACAGCAAATATTCATGATTTCATGCTAACAGCTTTAAAAGACAAAATTAATAAATTTAACTTCTGTAATTTCTTAATTTTCGAAGCGCCTGGCTCCTCTGAAAAAAAAAAAAGCCTGCTGCAGTTGATATTTACACAGTTGTGATTTTTGTTAAATCTTGCCCCTCCTATAATTGTGGGTGATTACAGAATTGCGACCTACTGTGTCTGGCAAAAGAAGGACTGGAAGCTTTTGAAAAAGACGCTAGTGGAAGCTCTTGGGAGCACAATTATCTTTGGCATTCAGGAGCCTCTGTTTGCTGCACTTGACTTGTTGACAGTCAAAGGGATGAAGCATTATTAGTGTCAGCGATCCAAGCGCCAAACTAAGGAACAAGATTGGAATTGGTTTGAGTCGAATAAAGGGAAGTTCAGTCCGGTCGGCTCGAGGTGGCTTTTAGCCACTAGAGAGCGCCGTTGCTCCACTTTGTGATCTCGTAAAGCTGGAGTTGCTGTGGAGAAAGATTTTGAGTAAAAATATTTACAATCTTATTTTTAATTCCAAATTAGGATAAATTTAACCTAACAGAAGCAATGTGCACTATTACATTCTCCAGCCGTGTGTGTTAGGTATAAAATTTTGGCTTAGTCAGGATTTCAGGAAATTTGGTCTATGGCGCAGCTGAAACTATAAAACGTTATGGTAAGTTAATGCATTCTATCAAAACAGAAACGTGTAAAAGCATCGATCTTTTATTTACGAAGTTAATCGTGCTCTTTTCCCATTCAGATTATAAACAGAATGCTTGGGGGGCCGGGGGGAGGGGGAGACCGGCTTTGTCCCAAGAGGAAACGCTGTGTTGCAATGTTTTTCTTAATTAGGCCAGAATGTGTAGAAATGAATTTTGTAGTATTTATGTTTCTTTTTCGCCTCCCAGGAATCACACTATTCTAGGGCGTGCCTTGAATTATTGAGATCTGGGCTAGCTCTTCTTTTCCCTCATTCCATTCCAAAACCCATTCATTTATCGAGGGGTTAACACGCACACACGCCAAACGGTGAAATAAAAAGGCACAATTACAAAGTTAGTTCCAAGGCTTCATTGAAAATAATACTCTCTTAATTGGGTATTTGCAAGATTGAAGTACAAATCGTTAACTGTCAGAATCGGTTTCATGCGCCTTCGGATTTAAAGGAAGTCTTACCTGGCGATAACCGACAGAAAACAACAGCAAAAAGCAAAAACAAAAACAAAAAAACCCTACCCATCACTACCCCAACAACGAAAGTCTCCTGCACTCCCTACTAATTTAAAAATTGTATAAAGTATGCCTTTATCATCTGAAGATTCATTAGCAATCCGTTTACCTTAACCATTTCCAGCCATTCCCTGCAGAAACAATTGAAAGTGTCTTAGACATTGTTGTCTTGTTTATGCCTTTCCATCTCGACCTTATTTTCTCTATTTGCAAAATACGATATTCAGTCCACCCGGGCTGACCTCAGGATCGCACTCACAGGCTGGGCCAACCCACGGGGAGTGAGGGGTGGTTGAAATCACTCGCCTGCCGCGCCTTGGGGGGCCGTCTGGCGGGTGCAGACATTTGCATTGGGCGTGAGAAGCGGCGTGGTGTGTTTTAGCTTTAACGGGAGCCTCCTCGGTGGGCTCGGGGCGTGTTTCCGAGGTCGGTTCCCAAGGCCGGTGGGCCTGGAGCCCTCGCAACAATGGATTATCCCCAAGGAAAAGGGGCTCGGTCGCCCACGGAAAAGGCCGAGTAGGCGAGGGAAAACGCACTCATCAGAGACCTATTACATTTATTGGACATTAAAACGGGAATAGAGAGAGAAAAAAAGATGTGGGGGAGAGAAGGCGGTTGGCGGTGTAAGCCAAGCAGCTTTAGAGCGATCTTCTAGAAGCAGGAATATCTTGCCGATTCACACTCGACTTGCCACTTGACTCGGGACTTTTCCTCATCGTTCACAAGCTCGGATGAGCCTTCTCTTTCTTTTCTTTTGGAAAATTTAGTAACTTCTTAAACTGAGCCCGGCGCCCGCTCTCTCGGCAGCGATTTCACAGGCTTGGCGGCCGAACTAGAATCGTTAGCAGAAGACAGCCGCCTGCAGCCGCCTGGAACCGGCGCGATCCGAACGCCGGCCCGCAGGCTCCACGGGGGGACTCGCGGGCCCCGACCCCCCGCGCTCCGCCCGGGGCGACCGCCTGCCCTCGTCCGCTCCGCGCCGGGGCCGAGACCCGGGAGCCCGCGTCCTGCCCGAGGAAACACTACCCACCCCAGCGTGAGTCCTCCTTCCAGCCTTGGAAACATTTCTGTCCGCTTTTCTATTTACTCCCTCAGCAATGCTAATGCCTCCCCCCACATTCTTCAGCCTCCCCCCTGCGCCCGGTGCTGACGTCTATCAAGGGTGAAATGATGGAAACTATATTCATGGGCATGATTTCCATTAAATATCAATTAACCTGGGAGCCTCAGCCAGGCGTGCAGTGCGTCAAGGGTAAATGTACATCTCATTTCCACAAGCCCGCTCGGCTGCGAAAGGAGAGCTTAGATTCGCTTTGATAATGCCAGGTTTGGGGGTCACCCTTGTGGCCTTTAATCAAACCACTCAAATAGGACCTAACTCAATGTAGGGCCCGGTCCGTCTACGCTTTTTGCCCTTGTTCCCTGGGCTGCGCCCGCGTGTCCAGAGGCGCAAAAGCCACGGCCAACCTCTGCGGGCTACTCTAGGGGCCGGGGGAGGGGGTCATTTGCTCCGCAGCCTCCTGGGAGTGGCCTCCCTGCCTCCCCCAAGTGTAACGTTCTGCCGCGCCCCCGCCCCGCCGGCCGCGGACCGCATTCTCTCGGCCCCGGGGGCACGGCGAGCCCTTGGCAGTGCGGCTTTATGGGCCCCCTTTAAGGCCGGCGGAGGCATCTCCCGGCCGGCGTGAGGCGTCCCGTCGGGAGCAGCGGTGTCGCCTCCGCGCGGATCCCTCCGCGCGGTTATCTCGCCCCTATCTCGCTCCCTCTCCGCGCAGTGGCGTGGTGCGAAAATGCCTCGCCGGGGCGCACCGGGGCGGCAGCCTCGGCGGCGGCGGCGAGAGCGGTGGGAGGGGGCCGCGGGGGGGGCGAGGTGAGAGGTGGCGGCAGGCAGAGGGTGTTTTTTTCTTTTCCCTCCAGAGCGGGGGTTTGTAAACCGAAGCCAAAGAGTGTCCCCGTGGGCCGGGCGCACTTTTTTTTCTTGTCCCGGTGCGTTCAGGGCCGCCTGGTGCCTGAGAGGAAACAGTGGAGGCAGCGGGGCAGGTCACCCGGGGCGTCGGCGATTATATTGCTGCCGAGCCGGCGCGCGCCGGGAGAGGCCGGGCGGGCGGTGGAGCGCGGGGGCTGGGCGAGGCCCCGCGACCCGCGAGGGAGGTGGTGCGAGGCCCAGGCGGCGGGCGCGAGAGCCGGGCATGAGCGCCCAGTAGCGGAGCGCCCGCGGCTGCCGGGCCTCAGAGGCGACGCGCGCGCGGGCAGGCGGGCGGCAGCGGCAACGTAGTCCGGCGGCCCCAGCGGCGCGAGCAGCCGCCCCAGAGGCCCCCGCGGCAGTGCGGCCGCGCCGAGGCGCGCTCTCTGCCTGCTCGGCGCCGACCGCCTGCCCGGGGCCGCCCGACCTCGGGCCCCGGCCGCCGCGGCCGCCCCGATGAGTTCGTACTTCGTGAACCCGCTGTACTCCAAGTACAAGGCGGCGGCCGCGGCGGCGGCCGCGGCGGGCGAGGCCATCAATCCCACTTACTACGACTGTCACTTCGCGCCCGAGGTCGGCAGCCGCCACGCCGCCGCCGCCGCCCTGCAGCTCTATGGCAACAGCGCCGCCGGCTTCCCGCACGTGCACCCGCACCCGCACCCGTCGCCGCCGCCCGCCGGGCCGGGTTGCGGTGGAGGGAGCGGCCCGGGCCCCGGGCAGGACTACTTCCACCCCGGCGGGGGCAGCCCGGCCGCAGCCTACCAGGCCGCCCCCCCTCCTCCTCCGCATCCTCCGCCTCCGCCTCCCCCCTGCGGCGGGATTGCCTGTCACGGGGAGCCCGCGAAGTTTTACGGATACGATAACTTACAGAGACAGCCGATTTTTACGACCCAGCAAGAGGCCGAGCTGGTACAATATCCTGACTGTAAATCGTCCAGTGGTAATATTGGCGAAGACCCAGACCACTTAAATCAGAGCTCGTCTCCTTCTCAAATGTTTCCCTGGATGAGACCACAAGGTTGGGATGCATTTTTTTTTTTAAGCGGGGAGAGGGGAGAAATCTGCTTTCATCTCACGTTCTAGCTTTAAAACTCCCTTTTCCTCTCCCTCTCCTTTTCCTTCTTGTGCAGCTACAGTGTCTCTCATTCATAGAGTAATAAGACTTTTTTCCCCCCTTAAAGTAGAAACCATGTAAAGATGGGCGCAATAATTGTCAAGACCTTCTCTCTGCCCCTGTTGCTTGCACATCCTATATATATCAGAGCTAAAGAGAATTGTGTGTATTTCACCCCTTAGACCCGTTCCAGAAACCTCCAGCAACCTGCTGAGACACCATTACATTTTTAAAACGTTTATTTTCCCCTTTTTTTGTTTGTTTATTTTAATCAGCAGCTCCTGGTAGACGAAGAGGAAGACAAACCTACAGTCGTTTCCAAACCCTAGAGCTGGAGAAGGAATTCCTTTTTAACCCTTATCTGACCAGGAAGAGAAGGATCGAGGTTTCCCACGCCCTAGCCCTCACGGAGAGACAGGTAAAAATCTGGTTCCAGAACAGGAGAATGAAATGGAAAAAGGAGAACAACAAGGACAAATTCCCGGTTTCCCGACAGGAGGCAAAGGATGGGGAAACCAAAAAGGAAGCCCAAGAACTGGAGGACGACAGAGCCGAAGGCCCAACAAATTAACTTCTACCTTTAAAATTTTACCACAGACTATTAAAACTAATGATCAACATATGCTGGTGGACACCACCTATTTTCTTTGTTGGAAAGGACTTTACCTGTATTTCAAGCTACCTTCATGTCACTGCTCTTGAGGTTTCTGCGCTTTGAGAGGGATTTGGGTGTTAAAAACAGTTTCTAGTATTGCAGAGAAGCAGCCTTCGAGCTGTCCTATGTAAGGGTAATTTGATACTGATCCTGTAGCTATATTTTTATAATGGTAGTTTTTAATGTCTGAGCTGGTGATTTGCCTCAACAACGTAAACTTCCTAATGATTAGCACTAAATAATTGAATATAAAATGCTTTATTAATCAAACAAGTGCACTTGAACATTTCAAATCTTTTCTTTATGGTGAGTAAATTAAAAGAAGTTTATTAATTTTTTAAAAAATTATGCCTGCAGAATATTTACTTTATATTATTTGATTTAAATATATTATTTATGTTTTTTTCTTTCTGCTTTTATAATGAATGGTTCGGGTGCCTTTTGTTTACTCCTAAAACATTTCTTTGAGTATTTTGTAAATGTTCTATCTCTGGGAAAAGTCTGGGCCAAATATTCGAAAAGCACATGTTAGCTGAAGAGTGTAATGTGTAGTCGTGGCTCTGCAGCTTCCTTAAACTTGTGGAAAATGTTGGGCCAGTGACAAAAGTTTCAGGACAATGTCAAAGTTGACATTTAATAATTTTTCTATAGTCTATACAAATTATGGCAATGTAATCATCTAGAGTGAATGAATACTTGAAAAGCCAATTATAACATTTTCACTCATTAACTTCTCACTCTGGGAAGTCGCCTTGTGGAATGCCTCTAGTTTCTCAACTTGCTTTCGTTTTGAACCGTGCTTGGTATCGCCTGAAAGCGCTAGGTCTCTATGCTGTGGCCGCCGCTATGATTCCGTTTTTTTGAGTAGGTGCCATATTTATTTGTATGCCCTTCGCTCTGTTTGCACACCCATATTGAGCCAACTTGCTGTGCGCGTCTCAGATGTCGGTTGGTACGTCCTCTGCTGTTCTCCAGGATGGCCTCACCTATTTGAAACAAGCCCTGAGAGCAAATGCAGAAAAATCTGAGTGTAAACAACCGCTCCAAAAAATAGCTAGCTCCTTAATAAAGAAATAAATCTTTTTCTAGAGCTAGTGTCTTTGAGCGCCGCAAATAACCCTTTTCCTGAGTCAGGAACAATTGCATGGGCTGACACCAAGGCAACCTTCCGCTAAAGCTTCTATTTGATAAATAGTGGGTGGGGGTTACATGCACCCCAGCGGTAAAAATAAATAAATAAATGCAACGGTGGGGGCGACTTCCTTTCATTGCAGAGAGGGCTGATACACTATCCTAGCTTCATCTTGTTCTAAATAACCTTGGTCAGATACTGTGAAAGCTTTGAACTTCGCAAAGGACTGGAGTTGTAGGCCCACTGGGGGACGACCCAGAGTCCAGGTTACATCACAGCTGATTCCACTGAGCCCACACTGATGCTGGGGTTTGGGATCTGTTATTAACAAGATATCCATTTTCCATTCGAGGCTGCTCCTGCAGCTGCCATTTTACGAGGGAAGAGGAGGGGGAAGAGGGGAGGGAGAGAAGAGGAGAAATTCAAGTAAACCAACATTTCTCTTGGTAAAAGGGAAAGCACCTTTATCAGGTAGACATTGAGGAGCTCTGCTTTTTCTAGCTGTGTTTATTTTTAGAGAGGTACATTTTAATTTCCAAAGTGGCTTTTGTTGCTCAGGTAAGAAAATGAAATCCTATAGCTTTAGGCCTGGATCACCCCCTCAGGCATTGGTGGGCTTTTGCCTGCTGCTTCAAGGACCAGGGAAATGTTGGCACAGATCGGGCCAGAAGCGAAGGACCACCTGGCTTTCTATCCAGGGAAGAGGCCGTGGCTGTGCCATTCACTGACCTGAACCCTGAATTTTAAGTCACGGGTGGCCCAGGGCTTAAGAAACATTTGCACAGGAGGAGACAGCTGCAAATGCCCATGCTGGATTTGGAAATGTTTTGCTCTGTGTGCTGCCTGAGGCTCTGCTGTTGGCTGGTATAGAGCAAGGATGCCAAGAGCCTGAAAGTATGGCTAGGGAACAGTCTGGGGGTGCGGGGTAAGCTGGCCAGAGACTGGTGCTGGCTAAACGTCAGCCAGCCCTCCATTTAAGGGACTCCTGTCTATTACCAAAATTCAGTGTCTCCCACTCAAGAATGCTCCCCAAATATCACTTTTAGAGCCACTGATTTGGGCAACATTCTATCAGGTGGGGGATCTGGTGCGAGGATGGATGTGGAAATCCAGGAAGGAAGGGGAGACAGAAATGCCCTTATTTCCTTGGCATTCTGTGCTGCTCTGGAAGTGTTATACCTCTGACCTCATTGTCCCCCTAATTCATGGTAACATTGTAGCTCATGTACAGAAAAAGACGCAGTTGCAATAACTGATGTATTTGAACATACACAAATTTGGTGGGGTTTTTGCATATTTGGTGTATTTGTGCGTATACATAGATCACACGTGCAGAAAGTGTTGGTAATAAATGTAGGTATATATATTTCCTTTTGTAGTTAGGAAAAGCATGGATTTGTCTGCAAATAAAGAGCTAGGGGAATTACACATCACACACCCACTTGCCACCTTCTTTCTTACAGCGGCTAGAAACCCCCCATCATGGTGTTTCACGCAGATAGACTTGCAGTGACGAGCTCGGAAGATGCACTTCTAATTGGCTCAAATCTGTAAATACCCGAGGGTTTCTGCAACAAGGGAGCAAACATTTTTTGCTGCAGAAATTTGCATAAACCTTCAGAGAACCCTTTGCAAACCCAGACGATGCTTTTCTGCTCTGGGCTGCTTAGAGAGTCTGCTTAGAGAGGTCTGTAAACCGTTTAGAGAAAAATAGGACCATCCAATGTTAACACTGAATGAAAGAACCAAGCCTTCGAAGTGATTTAGGTTCTCTGTTTGCAAGGACCAGAAACACACAAAGGAGGGTGTGGATCTCAATGGTTCTTAGAGAAAAGCCAGTTCAGGGACTGCCATTTTGTGAGGTTCCACAAAGCCCAGCACATCGCTTACCTCTGTACAGGGGAAAAAAGTGCAAATATGGCTGCCTTTTCAGTGCAAAGAGTCTTTTCCCAGCTGTCCTTCCCCAAGCTGAAAAGGAGGGTCACAAAGCTCCGCTTTTATTTGGGTAGAAGGGGACAGGAAAATTGAAAATTGAGATTATTTCTCAGAAAATTTTAGGATCGAACAATCTCTGGTTCAACATGTATAGACCAGTGTAAAGTGTTCTAGCTTGGGAGGGTCCAACAACTTGCCCCATTTTCTTGTATAATTAAAAATATTGTTTTATTATTCTTCACTGTAGAAGGTGTTGCTGTTTCTCATCCAAGCCTGTGTCTTCTGCTTCCAGGTGTTGGCTGAATCCACGGGTATCTGGGGATGGTCAAGGGAAGAGAGAGAACATTTAATGGACCCTGACTGCTGCTATGGTTCCCTGCAGCAAAGTTAGAGCCCACTGACTTTTTCTAGAAAGAATATGACCTTTGCTGACAGATGGCAACAGAAGTCCTTTAATCAAAAACATCCAAGGTCACTGGAGCTTTTTCAAGTGATACAAATGGCCTGCTCCCAGAGGGTGCTGTGCGCTTCCTGCTTTAAGTCCATGTCCACTTAGGTACTTACTGGGTGTGAGGATGTTAATAGCAGAGAACTTGCACATAGACATCCAACGCAAATATTTATAAAGGTATTACTAGAAGTCCAAAGACAGTGTCCTTGATAGCAGGAGAGGGTTTACCTCTTTCAGGCAGGTCCTGAAGCCTGCGTGACCATGCCCATGCATTAATGCTGAGGGAAGGCTGGGGCCAGGCAAGGACATTTACTTTCTGCTGATGTTCACTGGAGCAGCTACTACCAGAAGTGCAAAGGGAACGTGACTCCTGCCTTTGAAGAAAAAGGCCTATTTTTTTCAAGGCTGAAACTGGGGAGTTGTTCTTTTCCTGGACAAAAGGAGCCCCTCTCTTCAATACTGCATTGAGCAAGCTCTTGAATGGGCAAACATTTAGGGGGCAAGGGAAGGGGGAGAACTCGAATGAAATTCCTTAGAAATGAGAATTGCACTCAGGAAGACCTAAAGCAAGGGCTTTCATTAGGGATCCAGAAAGATTTCTTCTCTCACCCAGGACTATCCAAGAGGATGCTTTCGCCCTGATAAAGGCCAGGCATTGGGAGCTCAAACTGATATTTTGGAGAGGTTGACGAGTATCTAAAACCATTTCCAGCCTTTGAGCTGGTTAGTGACTCTCCTACTGCAGAAACCCCAAGAAATGGGAGGGACCCCAATTTATGTTGAAGGGGGCAGGAGGGACTGTGAGCTCTCTTGGCCTGCAGAGCCCAGGTTTTCTGAGCAAGATCACTGGGGCTGTCTTGCCTGGAGATGAGAGGGGGCAAAAACCGAAAGTGCTTGGCCGCCCTTCCTGAGCGGGCCTTTTGGTGAGGGGAGGGGAGGAGAAGCCAAGTGACCCACACCAGGAGAGAGTTGGAAGGGTGGTGACTGCCAGGATCACCTCCCCGAGCGCCTGGGCAGTACGCCGCACTCATTTCCCCTCTAACAGCGCCCAATCGAGCAGAGGTTTCGAGTCAAACAAACAAAAACAAAAAGAAAAGAAAGAAAGAAAAAATAATGATTCCTAGGAAAGGTGAGAGAGAGAGAGTCAGGAACCGTGGAGGCAAGAGAGGCAGAAGGCAGAGGACAGGGGCACAGAGGAAGAAGGAAGAGAGGAGGGGGGAAAGAGGAGAGAGACGAGAAGAGAGAGAGGAGAGAGAAAGAGAGGAAAAAACATGGCGCTTGCGAGCTGTATGTGCAAAATCCGCAAGGAATTGCAGTAAATTCCTTTTTGTTTGAAGAAAATTTACAACTTGGTAATAGACCTTTTTATGACCTATTTGCGGTCGTCATTGGCTGCGGCTGGTCATGTGCAGGCGCCGCTCGCCTTCACGGCCTTTTTCCTGATTTCCCAGGCGAATTTCCCCCCGCATTCTGCCTTCCTAGAGCCTCACCCCCTCTTTTTCTAACCTTTGTCTCTGCAGAGGTGGGTTCCAGTCGCCGGCTGCGGGAGTGCGGGGTCCGCAGCGGCCTCCGCTTCCGCCCGGCGCCCAACTTGGCCCCATGGCCGCTTCGCTCGGGCCGCGCCGCTGCCGCCCCCGGAGCCGGTGGGGAGCCGTGCGGGCGGGAGAGCCCGGAAGGAGCCCCGGGCTCCCAGGCCCCCGCCGGCGCCGACAGCGCCGGCCAGGAGCAGCCGGCCTGCTCCGGGTGACCGCCGCCGCCGCGCGGTCCCGGCACGAGCGGGTCCCTGCCGCCCGGAGCGCGCGTAGACCGGCAGCGCCTAATGGATTACAGCAGCCGCCCGGCCGACCGCCGCCTCCAGCTCGGCCGCCTCCGGGTAAGAGGTGCCCCCGCCCCCCTTTCGCCCCGAGCCCTGCCGGCAAGGAGCTCCAGGCGCCCACCTCCTCGGGCAGCTCGCTGAGGCTGGCCAGACCCCTTCACTTCCCCGGGACCTGTGGGTGGCTGTCTGCGCCCCATGCTTCCCAATCACTCCTTCTCTGCGCGGGCGTCCCCTGGGGCCCCGGGTGGGGTCAGCTGAGCTCAGAAGCCGGAGGGAAGCCCCATTTCCTCTCGAGATTCCGAGAAGTGGATGGCGGCAGAAAGGACTCCACTGCCTGGATGGAGAGGCTGTGGAGCCTCACCCTGGGAAGAGTGTGTAGACGGTTCCTGGACGGCTCAGCTTTGCTGGGGGCACTAAAGGCACTCGGTTGTATAGAGCAGGGTTTTGCGGTTCGTCTGTGGTCAGAGGTACCGGGAAGGCTAACAGGTGTTTTTTGAGGGTTAGGGCTAGGGTTGGGGCTTGAGGTGGGGGTGGGGTGGACTCTGTGTACCCTGGATGTGCTTGGTTTGTTACTCTAGGCTTTGGTGAGTGATGCTAATTTCTAAGGTTTATGGTTTATTGGGCCTTGTGTATCAGGTGGAATTTTAAATATTTTTAACTGTTTCTCTAGTTCTTAGAGAATTTTTGTAACGACTCAAGAAAGGTCCCTCCCCCAGCTAATCTGTCAGGTGAATTTGGATTATTTTATATCACAAAATGGATGCATGTTTTGGGAGGTAATACTCAGAAAATCTGGTGCAGGTTTTGGGGAAAAACCGATAGACATTTCAGAAATGTGAAGCATGCCTAAGTTCAAACATCGTGTGTGTTTCTTATTTGCCAGAGTAGGAAAAGAATAGATATTTTGCTCTGTAAATATAGTGTCATGGTTTTTTGCCTACAAAAAAAAAAAATGTTCTATAGCCACGTTTTCCCCTCTACTTCAAAATTACTGAACCGAAACATTATCTATGCGTCAAAAGAAAATCCTTGCAGGAAAAAAAGAATCCTATTTTCTCTCACCAATTTCGCACGGCACTTGAGGATGCAATTCTTAAATCCTATTGCCTATTCCCTCATGGGCACGCTGTGAAATATTAAAACCTTTGCACAATCTGCCGCATTGCGCATGAGGTTGACCTGCGCATGGCGAGTATCATCTCCAATGCACCTAGCTACAAATCCTAACACAATGTTCCCCTAAATATTTCAGTGTAACTGTGTTGGCCGTAAAAGCATTTCAGAACAACAAATGACATCTTTGTAGAAAGATATTTTTAGTAATTAACGATGGAATCACGCTCGTTTCAAAATGGAGGCCACGATTTGTGGCTAGTTCACGTCTGCGGAATTGTCGTGCATCACTAACTATGATTACTCACAAATAAACTGAATGACTTTCTTATTTGAAATGTCTGTATTTTGTAACTATTTCTCTACTGTGGGACAATGGCTGTTGAGATCATTCATACTGGAAAAAAAATCATTACCTATTGAAAAGCAGGCCCCTGGTGGGCAGAGCCTGAGGAGTCCCTAGGTCGGCTGGGACCTGGGTGGGGGTGGGGAGGAGTTGTGGCAGTGATGGCCAAGCCCTAGTGTTCAGACCTTTAGTCGTTTTTCCCTGGGTTTGGTGGCCGAGTCTGCCCAAGTGACTACGAACTTGGACGGGCTGCAGATCCGATTAAGCATCAGAAGGTGATGTCCTGGGCAGATATGGAGGACTGCGGTAGCATTAAGAGCTTATTGGAACTAAATGATCGATTTCATCTAAGAATAAATAATCTGCAAACCACATTTGAACTCAGGCCACTTAGTCCACGAGGAGACTAGTTCACGCTTTTACCACTGCTGGAAATGCTCCCATTGTCACTGTTAATTCAATACAAAATTTAAATGAAATAAAAAACACTTGGACCCTAAGAGCTCACAAGCCAGAGAGTGTCACTTCCAGCGTCCTTGGCGCCAACCTCTACCCGTTTGTAGATCAGGGAGCCGGTGGCATGTCCAGGCCTTGGTGTCCACGGGTCAGGCTGTGAGCTGGGCTTGCGCTCTCCGCGAGGACTAGGCAAGAGCGCAGCTCCCTGTTAGAAATGTGGCCAAAGCATCAGGGCTGAAAACCAAACGTATTTTCCTGTCAGATGCTCCTCCAAATAAATAAATTTCGCCAGAAATCTGTTTTCTGAGCTCGAGAAGCAGGGGGAATTGGAACAAAGACAGTATTTCACTCTGGGCTGGCAGGCAGCTGTTAGAGGTATTTACGGCCTTGCCGCAGTGCGGTCGCCGAGCAGGGCACGCGGGGCCACCGGAAGCTGGGGAGAAGCCACCAAGAACTCGGAATTCCGATTTAAGTCCAATTTAGGGCCACTTTCCGGAATTGGTGTGGATAGATACCCTCTTTCTAGGAACTAGTCCCTTAGACTTGATAGTTGTGCAGAATGAGGGAGAAGTTGTGCTCTCTGAATGCAGGGTCGTTTTTCCCCGCCTTGATTAACAACTCAAGACAAGTCGTGCACTAGACGTGACATTGCTGATCCAAATGACAACCTTGAGAGTGTCCATTGGCAACATGGCGATTTTGTTGGTTTGGCGGAACAGGGCTTGCAAGTCAGAAAGCATAGTTGAGCCTTTTAATACAGGTTTTCCTGAAAAAGAAAAGTCTGTTTCCTCTCTCTCTGAGATAGGACGTCCAAGCCCGTCCGCAGGCAGGCGCTGCGGCAGCGCCCCGGGTCGCACACCGCACAGAGCTGCGTACTCCGCCCGCACCGCTCAGGGCCCCGCAGCGCCTGCCACGCACGCTCGCCCGGCGTCCCGTCCGGCGCATGTGCAGTGAGACGGCCCAGCCCGGGGATCCAACCAGCAAGGCACGGCTGGGGGGAGGGGGCGAGTGGGTCAGAGCAGGAAGATATAACACGATCCCTCCACTGCTCCCTCCCTCTTGATTCGCTACTCGTCTTTCCTTTATTCCAGCCTTCCATCTAAATATAGCCAAACATCTTGCCCTTCACTACGTTATTTTCAATCATCTTGACTCACCACCCCACCCCAATTTAAATCTGTAGTTTAGAAACAGTCTGCAAATGCGAGCTAGTGGCCAAAGGGAAGCCAAATCCTTCAAGGTGTTAAAACACACACATTTTTTAACACCTTAAAAGAGTTTATATATATGTGATCCTCGGGGAAGCATATAGATTTTTTCAGTCTGGTGCTTCTGCTTTGGAAAAAGGCCTTTCCTCTTGGCGCCTGTTCAAACCGCCAAACTTGAGGCCAATCGTTCAGCTGAACCATCCCCGGATCTTGTTACGCCAGCGCAGCACGTTCGAGGGCTCTGTGGGGGCCAGTGGTTTGGCGGAGAGCGGTCAAATAAATAAATAAACCGACAAACTGGAGGGATTTTCCGCTTGGGCTCGCCTAATTAACGGGGGATGCACGCTCCCGGACCGCGAGCCTGTGGTCAGTGCTGGGGAGGTGGGGTGGGAGGCCCCCTCAGTGCCCTCGCGACTCCTTCGGGCCGCCCCGGAGACACCGAAGGACGAGCTTACGGCCTCTGGTGCGGGAAGACCTTGGCCGGCGTAGACCAGCCCGGCCTCGGGTTTCCGGGGTTGCTGCAGCGCCCCTGCCTGGCTGTCTGGCGCCTTGTCCAGGAGGAGGCGCTGTAGGACAAGCGTCTCGCTGGCTGCCGCGACTCCGGAGATGCCCTGGGCGCCCGCGGGCGGGGAAGGGGAGGTCACGTGACCCCGCCCCGCCCTCCAGTCCTGCTCGCAACCTGCTTTCGGCCTCCGAGAAGGGTCGCCGATGCTGCGCCGGCTCCCGGGGGGCTGCTTCCCGGGACCGACAGCAGAGGCAGCCACGAGGCCCGGGAGAGCCTGAAGGCAGGTTCTGGGGTAGCAGGCCACCTCACTTCCTCTGCCTTCCTAGAGGGGGCGCGATTTCTGCGCGCTGGGCTCCTAAGAGCAGGAAACTAGGGTCCCGTGGTGGGGCAAGCCGCGCCCAATCCGCAGGATCCCAAACAGACCCTTCATGCTGAGCTGCTGTTCTTGCCACTTTCCCTTTCTTCGATCCTGGGAGCCAGATTGGGCAGCCTTGAAAAGCACATTGTTGCTCAGCGCCTCTGGCTGGCTGACGGGCCTCGCCCTGGCTTACCCAGAACAGGGCCCGGCTTCCAGGACTCCCTCGGGGCTCCTTGACGCTGAGAGCCAAGGTGAATCCCATTGACTTTACAGCTTGAGAACTCCACACATGCTCATCTCTACCTTTTTCCACATCGCCCACACGTCCTTCTTTCACCATTGTGCCCATTTCAGGCCTTTGGTGGACCCACGGGGGATTTCTTGCGCCAGGGGTGACACCCAACTTCAACAACTGGCTCTGATCCAACCCCACTGATCCTCCTTTGTCTCCTGGCAGCGCAGTCTTTTGCCTCCCTCTTTTCTCTACCTTAGGGCAATGATTCTTCATGAAGGCCTGCATTCAAATCTCTTGTTTATAATGCAGGTTTTTGGGTCTCATGCCAGACTTACTGAATCAGAATGTCCAGGACCTGCATTTTATAAACACTCTCCTCCAGGGCAATTAGGATGCACGCTTATGTTTAAGAACTACTGGTCAAGGGTCTCTCCTGTTTCTTCTACAGTTCTTCTGTCTCCAGGGGACACATTTCCTCTACTGCTCAGCACTCCCACAGTTCCAGGGGCTCCCTCCCTAATTGGGTTTTCTAATGTCACTATCCTATAGGCTGAATAATTGGTCCCATTTAGGGAAGGGGACATTGATCCCTTGCTAACTTGGAGATTTCAAAGAGATGAGTAGGTTCTGGGTTCAGACTGCCTTGGTCATATCTTTACCACTTACCTGCTGTGTAACCTTAGGCAGATCAGGCAAACGTTTTTGTTTCCTCATTTGAAAAGTAGGGATAATAAGAGTACCTTCAAGGGTTGTTATGAGAATTTTGACTAACGGCTTTACATACCTTAACTCACTGGTTAGGTACTTACAACAGTGTTTTCGCACAGCAAACATTCAATCCGTATCCCTTTTCTGCTCAGCAATCAGACCTAGAGTTTTAGAGCTGAAAGAGACCTGGTTCACTTACTCAATCCTTGCATTCTACAGAGAAGACAGGCCTAGGCTTGGTCACACAGGAAGTGGCAGACCCAGGAGAAGATTGTTCTGGGACTCTTCCTATTCCTGTAGTGGGACTCCTCCGTGTCAAAGGCCCCCTTGGGTCTCAGTGTCTGGCAGCTGCCTATAGGTAGACTTCAGGGCTGTACCCACGAAGAAAGTGCCCCTAGCTCCTCAGTGGACAGATGTCAGGTAGGAAAGGCCTCACACCCACCAGGGACATCTGCAGCTCCTACAGAGGGCTTCAGGTCTTTCCAGAGAGCAGGCCCCACTGTCCACCTCCTGGAGTCACCTCCACCACCACCTATCAGTCACACTCACCAGGGCAAGTACCCTCTTTTCAGTCTCTTGAAATCTGGGGCAGAAAAGCAAAAGGCCAGTGGGCAACAGCAGAGGAGGCCAGGAGTGCCCACTCCCTGTGAATCTGCTTGTGCTCCAAGATCTGGGCTCTGGGGCCATGGCCAAGCTGCAGCTCCCAACTTGGGTCATTGTCATGCCAGGGTATGTCTTGGAGAAGACCTACCCCACAAATCTCCATCAGCCCTTCCAATTGTTTGAGATTCTTTATATCTTTTAAAAAGAGTTATGTAAATGCTACTTCAGGCTACAACCCACACACATGCACACCCCCCTGCAACCAGGTTCCATCGCCTTGACTTCTGCCTATAGACTTTTCCTGAGGGCTTCGGCAGCCCTTGGCCAAGCTGCTTCTCTTGGCTTAACCAGGAGTCCACCTGGGTCAGATTTTCTCTCAGCACACATATCTCTTCTACTATCAACCATGTCAGGCAGAGTTTGGCCCATGGCAGAGGGCAGCGCTGCAGCCCCCCAGCCACCCCCAACTCCTGTGCCATCTAACCGCCATCCCCGGTTCTCAAAGGACTTAGACAGCCACACCAAACCCTGCCCTTTGGGACCACTGGAACCATTTTCAGCTGCTGACCCCACCATCAGAGATCCTACCCCAGGGCCCCTCCTTTTTGGATCCTATCTCTTGCTAATAGAGTTTTCCCCTGGGGTCATCTTTTCTTCCCAGAGGACAACAAGCCAGAGTTCCCATAAGTGGACTCCATTTTAGGGGGAGGGGGTGGTGGGAGAAGTGTTCCTCTTTCAGTGATAGAGTACAGTGCCAACAATATGGAATCCTATTTCTCTCCTGCTTGATACTCCCTGCTCAACTCTTCTCTGGCTCTACTCCCAGCCTATGTCCCTGTGTCCCTAAGTATCAGGCCTGGGCAGTCTCTTCTTCCATCTGCCCCCAGCCTAGGGAGTTCATCCAAAGCCCCATCCCCAACCATCCTGGTTGTGCAGACACTTAAAGAGGAGAACTCAATACCAGCTCTGAGCAAGAGGCCTCTGCACAAGGGGCTGTTTGGGTGGGCAGAGGGCTGACCTCATTACATTTGAGTGCAGCTGATGCCTCCTGGGGCCCTTTCATTCTCTCCTTCTGGAGAGAATTTGGACTCTTCCATTACCACCACTGAAAGTCCTTGGGAAAACCCCAAGAAATTGGACCAAGCTAGTCTGCTGTTCCCCCTGGTCCTCAGCCTGCTTGCTAGACTGTTCTTCCCTATCCCAACTCTCTCATTCATCTACAGAAGCCCAGGACATTGAGGACTGGGGGCAAGGGAAGATTGTAGGAAGGTAGACCCTCTCTCCTTCATCACGTTGCCTGGCTGTCCTGAGATTAGAAAGTAGCTGAAGACGTCTGCCTCGATGTTTCCTTTCTTTCCTCCTTTTCCCTAGGCATAGCTAGTTACGTTCCTGTTATCTAAATAGACCGAGTAGGCTGTGTAATTATATTCCTCTTTTTATGTAAGCCACAGTGAAGACTTCAGGCAAATCCCAATCACCACCTTCTTCACCATTTGCTCAAAAAATAGCTCCTGAGCCCCGATTAGGTGCCAGGCGTTGTTTCAAACATCACCTCCTCAGCCTGGTCTTCTCCTTATGCCATCCAATTGCCTAGAAAGTCATGCATCCTTGGATTGTTCCTTTAACTTAAGGAAAAATAAAGATTTTCCAATATAACTTTGTTATAGTGGGTTAACAGGGACTACTTTTGAAGCTCTTCACCTAGTGCTAGCAGAATCAGAAACCATTTTTAAAGGGTTGATCTTTACTCATACTTTAAAAACAGATGCTACCAACTGTAAAAGCAAAAGATCTTCCTAAGTGGCTAATGACTGGGGGGGGGGGGGGGGGGGAGGAGGAGAAATAGATGCCATACAGTCCAAGCTAACAGCCCCCTGCTTTCTAGCTAATGAAAGTCAAGTCAGGAAGCGGGTTTAGAAATGCACGGAGAATGGGTGGAAATTGGGATGCAAAGAGATCTTTGTAGAGAGGGAGATGGGCTTGATGGGATTTGTTGATGAGAACTTTTGCAACTGAATTTGATTTAGAAATCACGTGTGTGTGCTCTACAAATCCACACAGAACATCCATTCTGTTAGTTGCAATAGTTAAAATCACACATTTTCACACTGATGGCAACTCTAGCGGGCTATAGAAGGATGTTGGGATCAATTCTCTTTTTGCTTACTCTCTTGGTGGAAGCTGGGGGCATCTTTCTCACCCCCACCTCCCCAAGCGTAGACTGTCACATTCTCGGGGAAAGCAGCGCTCAGGCCCAAGCCCCTTTTCTTGGCTTTCTCAGCAAGAGTGCACGCTCCCTCCTCCTCTCTTAGGCTCTCCCTCTGGTGGGAGTGGTAGTGGAGAGGGTTGGGGGGATAGGATCCCACCCAGCTTTGGGCCCCCAGGACTGTGAGCCCTGAGCCCTGTGGTTGGGGGCACGGTGGGACTGGGGACATCTGACTTCCTGGGCTCTGGTTCCTTAGAGCCTCATTTGCTTCCTCACACCCTGTCCCCTTCACACCAGGGCTGTTTTATTGTTTTATAACCTTCTTTAGAGCTTCAGTTGCCAAAGATTCCGATGGGGCTATTTTCCACTTTCTCACTTTACCAAACCCTAAGTCTTGCTGTTTTAAGCAGTTTGGTCACTTGCAAAGACTTCCCTTTCAGATCTAAGCAAATTATAGAAAGCTCTAGGCAAGGGGCTACCTTCAGCTTTCGCTGAGCCCATCTACAACAATACAGAGCCAAGTGTTAACTCCAACAGCCAACCCACCCCCAAGCCCACCCAGCCTCTCCCTAACCACCCTTTTTCTATTGAAGCTTGAACAAAATCTCAAATAACTTCTAGTATAAGCAAGTAAGATGTAGCCTTTGACTTTCCTCTTTATTTATTTACCACATCTAGAGCTAGAAAATGATTGAAATAAAGGAGTTGATGGTACTCACAGAGAATGCAGCCAAAGAACCATAAGACATGCCCACCAACCAGCTTTTTCCAAATTGTACTATCTCCCAACTTAAACAGACGGCTCTGAAAAGATGCTATATGAAAAGCACGGGGTATTGATATGAATCTGATCCCCCTTGCATCCTGGATATTTGGAACTATTTAAATGTGAGGGAACAGTTGCAGTGAACCTTTATTTAGTGAATAAAAGTTTAAAGCCAAAGGTTATTTATGGTTCTGCAGAGATGGGACCTGAGTGGCTATTTATGAGCACGTGATTCCAATAAACTTTGTTTTATGGCTTGAGAGTTGACAAGCCAAAATATAATTCCCACCATAAATTAGGTTAAGAGCATACAAGTGCAGATGCTTGGTTCCTGGAGCAGCGATAGGAATGGGAGAGGCTCCAGCTAGCACCGAGCTCAGGAGACAGTTCTCCTCCCAGCTCCCCTGCCCGCTAGGAGAGAAAGCCAGTAAGTCACTTATTACTTTTTCCACGACAACTCCAGGGGTGGGGGATTTCTCTGCCTCCTCTTGGTCTTGTCTGCCTGGGGTGGAGAAAAGTCCCATCGAAGTTAATTCTAATTTTAGCCTAAACCCAAATTAACAAATGGAATGAGAATTCTGGTTTTCTCCCCTCTCTCCGGGCATAGAAAGTTAGGAATTGAGGGCTCCTACTTCACAAGAGGGACTTACTGTCTCTCCCCTCCCCATAATGGAGCATCTGCTTCCGAAGTGGGATGAAACTGTGGTAGTCTAGGTGGAGAGAGAGAGAAAGGATGAGGATGGAGATGGCTTTGCCTCTGAGATTTCTCAGAGAAGCCTACCATCCTAGAATAAAACTAGAGGAGATAGAAAACTTAAAGCAGGACCCCGGCGCCTGTGAGGACCGCTGCTTTGTAAGATTGCTTTGTGGGTTCTCCAGCAGCAATGCTGACAAAATGATGTCATATCCATAGAGCTGGATAACATTTTAAAGCATTGCCAATTACCTTTAAACCCATCGATTTTCCTCCTCCTTGGTTATCATTTGGGTCCTCATTTCCCTTGGAAATTGCTCTTTGTTTTGAATTGGAGAAGAAGTGGGAAGGCAAGTCCCAGCCATGCGTGGTCCTTCTTTGGGAAGAAGACAGGTTTTGGGAGTGCTGGTTGGGGCTGGGGAATTTGAAACCGATCTGAACCTGGAAAAGGGGGCTGAACTGCTCCCAGCGCAAGACTGACGGGGAACTGGGGCGGGAGACAGATGCAGCGGCTGCCCCCTCCCCAGTGGACCTGAGCCCACCCGGCCGATTGTGCAGAAGGAAACACACAAAGGCCTATTTTCTCCTCGCTTCCCGTTTTCCCACTGGGGAAACCCTGTTACAGGCAGCCTGAGTCGGGCCAAGCAACCAGTAAGGTTTTGCCCAAGGATGCATGGAGTGGGGGAGGTGGTAGGGGCCATACTCTCCTACTCCGTGGGTCTGCCCTTGAAGACTGCGGTCTCTCGCTCCTCGGAGAACTTGGCGCAGTTCCTGGGGGCGGGCACCCGAAGCAAGGAGGTCTGGGTATTGGTGGGGTGTCTGGGCCTTGTCATTTTTCTGTGTATCATCTATCTCTGCTTTATTATCCTGTGGAATTTGAGTGACCCTCGTTTTCATTGCAACAGGTTCGGGACCATGAGACACCGCCGCTGTAAGTACCTTCCCGTTTCTTCCGAATCGCGAAGAGGCGGTACCGATAGCTGGAGAGGTGGTGGGCGAGGGCCACGCTAGGGGGTGGGTGGAAGGGAGAACGGCCCTGCCTCCCTTGGCCTGGCGATACGAGGGGAGCTCCCTTGGAGGTGGCGACTCTTAAGTTGAGCTCCCAGAAAATTTTTCTGGGGCCTAGCTCACAGTCACCTAACCAAGGGAACGCCGCGAGCTCTCGCCCTTGTCCCCTTGGGCCTCCCTGGAACCTTCCGGGCCTTTCCAGGCCTCCCCAGCTCGCACAGGTGCAGTTCTGCCGCAGTGTACGCTTCTGTTAAGAGCTTGCAGCTAATTAGCAGCCCGCCCTATTAACACGTTGCGGCGAGCGTTGCCTTCTGCTCGAACCAACCTGCTAAACACCAAGGCAACGGGATCCCCCTCCGCAGCCCAGCCCAGCCCAGCTTAACCCGGTCTAGCCTAGACCAATCTTCTCTTGTTTTTAATGAAAAGAAGGGGAAAAAAACAAAAACAAAAAACAACCGTCTATGGCTACGGGTGTTTTCAGTTGGCCCTCTTCCGGGAAGGGCTGTGAATTCTGAGCTTTACGTGGAAGTCCCTCCTCGCCCCTCCCCCGGCCCCAGCCCCCGTCGTTTGGGCTCTGGGTTGGGGACACCGGCTGAATGAGGAGCGTTCACCTCTGCTTCTCAGTAATTACAATTCGAGAATTTCCCGCACCAGAGCCGCTGGTATTGCAGGCAAACTTGGGGGGTGGGAGGGTTGCGGTGGGGGCATAGATTTTTGGGGTCCTGGACTCGGAAGTTTGGATCTGAGTTGTATGTGCCGCGGACAGGTACATTTCTGAGGAGGCCCGTGAAGGCTCCAGGAAGAAGATTTCACTAAGATGATGGTACGGCCCCTCCCTCACTGCAAAACGGAGATGATTTTATTTTAATGGAAGATGGAGTATGCGAGAGCGGTAGGAACCAGGCACCCTCCCTCTCTGGTGAGATGCCCTCTTTCCAGGGTCAGAGAAGCTGGGACTTGGCCCTGGGCCAGGTTTCTTTGCCCTCCAGGCTGGGCAACCTGGTTGATTCCCTGGGGCCTGGGCTCACCCCTAGAAGTGGAGATTCTGCCCACTACATGGTTCCCCTCTAGGAATCAGGCTGGCTCAAGTGAAACGGGCTCTGAGCTCCAGGCTAGAAAACCTGGTGTCCCCAGGACCCCCTGGTCTTGCCCCCTTCCTGTCCATGCCTGGCTCTGGGTGCTTATCTCTGCCTGCGCTCCTCCCTTGCAAACCCACACTCGGCACCCTGTAGCTGAACACAGCACAAAAAGATCGAGAGATCAAAAGCATTTGTATGAGCAGTCGAGCGGGAGGTGAATATTTAACGCTTTTGTTCATCAATAACTCGTTGGCTTTGACCTGTCTGAACAAGTGGAGCAATAAGGTGAAATGCAGGTCACAGCGTCTAACAAATATGAAAATGTGTACCCTCACCCGGGTCCCCACCTGGCCCAGCAGGCTCCCCCAATTTGTCTGGATAAAGCCCAGGCCCAGTGTCCCCAGGAAGGCTGGTGTATGGGAGCACTTGGCATTAGGGGAATTTGAGGTGAACCCCCTTGGGGCAAGGGAATTGGGCATGGGGCAGCCTCGGAGCTCTTGTTAGAATTGGCACCCAGGAAATCCCTACAAAAGAGCCAAAGCACTGGAACCAATGGATAGGGGGGAGGGGTGTGCAAGTGCAAAGTGCGGAGTAGAAGCAGGCAGCCAATTTTGCCAGGCTCCGGGCAGAGGGGATGGATGCTCCCCTCTCCACCCCACCAGGCCCAGGCTGAGGCTTGAAACTGATTTTTGAATCATGAGGGGAAAATCAAAACAATCAAAAAAAATTTTCAACACCTCTGGCCTATGCTCAGGGATCCAAAAGCCCCACTGAAGCCCGGGCATCCCTCTGCCCCCAAACTCCATCCTGGCCCTGAGTGCCTCTGTGCTCTTGGTGCCCTGAACCAAGGGGTGAGCCCCAGATGGCGCAGAGGCGCTGGGGCGGGCGCAATTCGTGAACTTTTGTACTTTTGTGTGCTGCTGTCGGCAAAGCAAAAATAATGAAACTTTGTGATATGTTTGTAAATGATTTCGAATGACCCCTCGCCCTGCCCTTCACCATTAGTGCGCTGGCCCTGGCCCAGGGCAGCTGGATGCCTGCAAGCAGCGCCTGCCGTGGGGTCTGCAGCAGCAGCGGACAGGACGGAGAGGCCAGCCGGGCTCAGGGCCCAGGAAGGTAAATGCGCAACTTCTGGGAGAACTAGCTTCGTTAACCATCCTGGCTTGCCTCGGCAGTGGGAAAAAGAATGGGCAGAGGATATTCCCCTCTTGCCTCTTTTTCTTCTGCCACTGAGGGATTTGCTCCTTTCTGGAAAATACCACTTGATAAGGGAGGGGGGGGAGAATATTTGGATCTGGGAAGGGGGGTAATAAAGCCGCCATTTCTGGGATGGATTATTTTTTTCTCTTCTTTCTCTCTTAAGAAGACTGTCCTGGCTCCTTGGCTGCTCGGTAACCTCAGCCCCAGTACAAGGATGGGGAACTCGTTGCTGCAAATTGTCACCAAGTCCTTCAGGCCACCTGAACCGTCTCTGAGAGTGCGGGTGGCTGAGTCCGTGCGGTGGCCGCTCCGAGGAAGAGACCAAGGCTGGCAGCAGTCTGGGTACCTGCTCTGGGTGGAACCCGGAGGTAGTAACGTTGTCTATATATACCCTGTAGAACCGAATTTGTGTGGTATCCACATAGTCACAGATTCGATTCTAGGGGAATATATGGTCGATGCAAAAACTTCACGTTTCTCCAAAACAGCCAGAGTGGGAAGTGGAGGCCAGAGGCAGCCGGCGCGGGTCAGTCTTCTCTTTCTGTTTTATTACCTTGGACTCCAGGAGGATCGACGGAGCCTGGTGGCAGAGAGCAGCCTTTCCCTGGAGAAGACCCTCACCTTTAAACAGAGGCTCTTGTGTAAACCCTTAATTGGTTGTATGAATGCAGGGCCAAAGGGCTAGATTTTGGGAGACTCGGGACTGAGGTGGGAGGCCAGGTAGCACCCCAGCTCTGCCCTCCAGCTTGAGGTTGGAGGGTGTCCAATGTGGGGGCTCACTGGCCGTTGACTGCCCTGTGCGAGGAAGGGGAGCTGGGAAGAAGGCGTGCAGGGTCCTTCGGGGCCCATTTGGGTGAGATGGCGGTGCCCCCACGGCATTCCTGGCCCACTCCTCAGTTGCACAGGCAGGGCCAGCAGGGCCTCTTGCCATCGCGGCAGAGCCCGACTCTGACTAGAAACACCCCGGCCTGGGCACTCGCAGAAAGCTTGGCGGTTACTCATTGCCTAATTTGGTTCACGCCAGCCAGATTGTGGTAACTTTTGGGTGACCCTGATGAAGACAAAGCCGGGACTCGTCCTTTGTATGGCAGAGTCCCCGTTCCCGCGGGCTGGGCAGGCGGGAACCTGTCTGCCTGGGGTCCTCTGCCCAACTCACAGGCCGCCTCACTCACTCACCTTTGGAGCCCTGCACCTGGACAGATACCGGGATTCAGTCCCCTTTGAACTGTGCCCGCTTTGGGGGGCTGCTTTCAGGCGGGGTGAGTAGAGAGGGCACTCCAGGTTAGCGAACTCAGTGGCGGACAAAAGCTGGGGTTACCTGCACCGAATGAGGGTGCTGGGGATTAGAACTAACATTCACATCTGGCGGGGGCCCTCAAATGTGCCACGGCGAGTCACTCGATTACACGTATGTTATTTAGTTAAATTTGTGAAAATTATGAGATGCTCACCAACCCGGTGATAAACTCGCTCCCTTGCTATTGGCTGGACTGGTCACATGGCCACCAACTTTATTCAGTTGACAGCAAGTAGGAGGGCCCTATGGAAGGAGAAAAAAAGACAACACGAGAAAAATTAGTATTTTCTACCTTCTGAAATTAATGGCCATGAGTTCGTATATGGTGAACTCCAAGTATGTGGACCCCAAGTTCCCTCCGTGCGAGGAATATCTGCAGGGCGGCTACCTAGGCGAGCAGGGCGCCGACTACTACGGCGGCGGCGCGCAGGGTGCCGACTTCCAGCCCCCGGGGCTCTACCCGCGGCCCGACTTCGGTGAGCAGACCTTCGGAGGCGGCGGCCCCGGGCCCGGATCGGCGCTGCCCACGCGGGGTCACGGGCCAGAACCCAGCGGCCCCAGCGGCCACTACGGCGCCCCAGGAGAGCCGTGCCCCGCGCCCCCCGCACCCCCGCCCGCGCCCCTGCCCGGCGCCCGGGCCTGCAGCCAGCCGGGCGGCCCCAAGCAGCCGCCCCCCGGGACGGCCCTCAAGCAGCCGGCCGTGGTCTACCCATGGATGAAGAAGGTGCACGTGAATTCGGGTAAGGCACCGGCCCAGCGACCGCTCAGTCCCCACCCTAGCCCGGTGGCCCGGGCCCGGGAGGGGTTGCGAGTGGGTGGAGGCGAGTGGGGCTTCAATGGGCGCCGCAATTACTCTCTCCATAAATTTTTATAGCCGAGGGAGCAGGCCGGGACCATGTGGCTGGCTGCTTGGCTGTGGGCGCAAAAGGGGGTGGAGATGGGGGTGGGGTGGGGGAGGACTCCATTTTCAGAGCGGAGGGAACCTGGTGGAGGAGAGGCGGCTTTCCAAAATGCTTGGGAATTCCGGGGCTGGCGGTGGGCCGGGGAGATAGGAGCGCCTTTTGGGATCCCCGCCTGCCGGCCAGCCTGGGGAAGTGGGTGAGGGTGCGGGGGTGGGTGGGAGGAAGCTTGTGCGCCAGGGAGAGGGCGGGAGGGAGGAAGAGAGCGGGCTGGGGAGCGCGGGGAGGGCGCGGGCCTCGGGGCGCGCCAGGAAGTGAGCGCGGTGGCGAGGGGCCTAGCTAGTGGCCGCGCGCTGACCTGACTGTGCTGTGTTTTGTCTCGCAGTGAACCCCAACTACACCGGCGGGGAGCCCAAGCGGTCTCGGACGGCCTACACCCGGCAGCAAGTCCTAGAACTGGAAAAAGAATTTCATTTTAACAGGTATCTGACTCGGCGCCGTCGGATTGAAATCGCTCACACCCTGTGTCTGTCGGAGCGCCAGATCAAGATCTGGTTCCAGAACCGGAGGATGAAGTGGAAAAAAGACCACAAGCTGCCCAACACCAAAGGCAGGTCCTCATCGTCGTCTTCGTCGTCCTCCTCCTCCTGCTCCTCAGCTGCCCCTGGCCAGCATTTGCAGCCGCTGGCCAAGGACCACCACACGGACCTGACGACCTTATAGAAGTGGGGACCCTGGGCCCATTCCTCCCTGCGCTCCCGGCTGAGCCGAAGCTGCGGGGGCAGGCCGGGCCTGCTGTCACCTCGCTGGGCTCTAAGGTACTGTGGGGTGGACCTGGGACACGCAGGCCGCCCTCGGACTAGGTTAGCATCCTGCCCGAGGGCAGCCCCCTCCCTGGAGCGGGGATGGGGGTGGAAGGGGGGCGGGATTCTCTCTCTAAGTATATTATCATATGGCAGGAGCTACTGAGAACACAAAACCTTGGCGAGTCATTAAATTCATGAAAATCTCTGCTGTTGGATTTTGAATTTGCAATTGAAGGTTGGATGCTTTATCCCAGTGTGAATTTGAACATCCTCCCTCACTCCACCCCTCCAGGGATCTTTGTGGTTTAATAATGTGGGGGAGTTGAGGCAGAAGGTTGGCCACCCTTGTGCTAGGTGCTTTCAGTGGAAGCAGGAGAGCTGGGCCAGGATTTCTGAACTTTCTGGATTGTCTCTATAGTTTCCCGTGTGAAAAAAAAAATAGTTTGCTCCCAGTGGCCCCATGCCCAAAGAAAAGAAGGAAGTGGAAACGGGTTATTTTATGTTTAGATTATATTTGCTTACATATTTATTTGTTGGGGAGTGGGATACAGAAATAACTGACATCTTAATGCCAAAAATCTTAAGATGGTGAAAGGGGCTGAGTTTCGGGGAGCAGAATCAGAGATGTGTGGACTTACTTTTGGCTGTAGCCAGCATTTTGAACTCCACCCCCTCCCCACTCCCCGGAAATGGGGGGGGGGGGCAGCTTTACACTTCTAGAGGGAAGCAAGGGTCCGCTCAAAGTGAGTTCTTGAAAATATATTTCCATATGTGCTTTTTTCAGCAGTGTGCTTACAACCAGTTCTGGGTGATTAAAGGAAAGGGGAAAAAGAAAGAAACAAATGGTCCAACATTTTCCTTCTGGGGAAAGAAAACAAAACCTCTATGTTCTGGGTCATTAGATAATGACTGAATTTTCTGTTCCAACTGGATTCCGAATACCCCATATATCAGTATTTTATAGGAACTGGTGTATGGGCTATATGGGAGAAGGGATGTGCAGTAGGGAGAAAGTGGTAGGTGAGGAAGTCTTGCTATAAAAAAGAAAGAAAAAACTGATTCTAGACATCCACCAAAGTTGGTCTTAGGGTTTTTTCCCCTGAAGTTGTTATCTTTTAAACATATCTAAGTTTTTCACAACCCGTTTTTTCTCAACCCAATTAGAAGCAGAAATGGTAGAAGTATGAAAGTTTTCAGGCCCTCTTCCTTGTCTTGAGAATAGTGGTTCAAAACCACTCAAACAACAGGAGAGATGTTCTTTAGTCATTTTTCTTATGCCTTGCCTGAGAATGGTTCAAAGCTCATTTTTCTAAAATGCTGACCCTAAGCATAAGAGGGAAACAGTCAAAGGCAATGACCAGAGTTTGTATACTCAAATGAAACAGGGCTTCGGAAGTTTAAACCCCAAAGCCTCAGTCTCCAAAAAGAAACCCCTGGAGTAGCTACGGAAAAGTGACAAAAGCAGGGAGGCAGTAGGGGTGAGCTTGAAAGGGAGATTCAGAATTGGGCTATTTTTTCAGTGCTTCAGAACACTTTCGAAGGTTTCAGAGGTAATTTTAAAATATATCTAAGTAGAGAGGGAAAAAAAGACTTTCTCTTCAGGCGTGTTCTTTGGTTCGGTGTCTCCTGAGAGCGAGGGCAGGTATTCACTGGAGTCCCTAGGCTGAAATTCCACTTCTCAAAGTATCTTCCAAGCCTTGGTCTTTTGTATTAGATCCTGGGGACAGCTCTTTGTTCCTCCTTGGGGTGAGCCTGGCTCTCAGACTTGCACATGGCAATACTTGAATATCTCCATGTCGGGATATTAAAGATGGATATTCCTGCATTATTCGCATCATTGTTTCTATGACAAAAAGCACAGAGTTCATACATAGTCAAGATGTCTTTTTTCTGATGCCCTCACGTTGAGAAGCTGAAAAGGTATTTTACTGAAGTTCGGCTAAATTACAGAATCAGGTTCATCCAGAGGACAAATTTTCTATTCGATTAGCTGTATTTCAGCTGGGAGGACTGACCTCTAAACCCTTAACCTTTTGGACTCTAACTACCCTTCTCTTCTTTTTTCCCCTCTAACATGGAGAGCAGTCTTTGGATGTAGCATTTGAAAAGAGCCGCTATCCTTAGGCAAGTTGCAAAGTTGCTAAGATTCTTTCCTAAAACCCAAATCTGTGAATACATTGAACCTTCTCCTTGGCAGCCGGGGAAAGTATATATTTTCACAACATCCAAGGACATATATATCATAAAGATTATTATATAGATTTACCCCCTTCCCAAAAGTTCAGGTTATTCACTCCAGCTTCAGACCAAACGCCAAAACTGCTTAACTGCCTTCACCCCTGCCGCAGAGAACAGCCAAGAGGCATGTTTTGATGAAGAAAACCCAAGCTCCTTCTCAAACATAGCCCCACTCCTTGGAAAGTAACTTAATCAGAGAAACAACTTCTTTGTTTATAAGTCTCAGCTCTCCTTCTCAGCTTCCAGGGATTGTCTTTTGAAATGTTAATGGAGCCTGGATGGCCCAGAGGGCAGCCCTCAACCCTGAGGTCCCAATCGGACCCCAGCGTCCATTTGGGCCCACAGGAGTGGGGCAGGGAAGAAGCAGGGCCCCCAACCACCTAGGGCAGGGAAGGAAATGAGCTTCCATCTGGGAACGTGCTCTGGAGAAAGCTGGATGTGGAAAGGCTCCATGCCCATTTGCTTTTATTTGTTTCCAGTTTGTTCCCCCAAATATGAGCCAGAAGTGTTTGTTTTGGTGTTTTTTTCCTAAAGCCGTGTTCGGGGGGAGTGAAGTGTTTGCGGAGGACATTGCTCCTCACACTCCCACCTCACTTTGTCCACTGCAGCCTTTTGTTGGGAAAGGACATGGTCAGTCAGCCCCATGGTGTCTGTTCACACAAGATGCTTTTTTAATAGAATTGACCAATGTTCTGCTGCCACTGATTAAAGTATTATTTATACTAATTGTTGCCTGTAGTTTTGATGTAATTCATTGATCTATATTTGAAATAATAAAAGGTGTAGCGAAATCTCCCTCCTGTTTGGTGCCTCCACAGCAGCCTTCTTCATTGAGTCTTCTAAAAGCTGACATTCAGTATAAGCCATTTTTTATTGTCTGCAACATGCCTGGCGTGTGAAGGTTAAACTGCAAGACTTAGCAATTCTGTCATTACACCCTCCCCCCTACATACACACTCCCAATTTGGCCACCATATTTTGTGAGTATTGGGAAGCCTTGGGTTGGATTCAGGCTCAGGTGGGCATTACTTTTTAAAGGAAAATAAGTAACTTCCCAGGCTAAAAGGAGTCTCCAGGTTGGCTTTCTGCGTGGCCCCTGTCATACAGCCCCAGACCTCTTCCTGTCTCTCTTTGTGAAGTGGTGGGTGAGAGACCTCCCCACCCGCCACGTCTGGGAGAGTGCCGGGGCGCTGGGTTCTGGGCCGAGCCAGCGCTGGCCACTGGCTGCTCCCACCTGACCCCTCTGGCCTCCCATCTCGGGCTCCTTCTACTTTTCCTGAGCTGTTCAGCACCACTGGGGCCTCCAGCACCTGCCCCTCCTTCCTCCAGCGCCCCTCCGCCCTCCAGACGACAATAAACACTCCCCACTATAAAAAGTGGCGTGCGCTATTTTTATCGTGAGGGCCTTTCCACGCCTTGGCCTCTGCCTGGAAGAGGGGGCCAAGACGGGAGTCCCAAAATAGGTGGGGGGGCTTGCCCGCGACAGGAAATGAGCAGAATGCATAAAATCAGACATGTGTCCTTAATATATGGAAAGGCTCGCCTCAGACGCGTGGACATGTGTATTTATAAGTGCGCAGACAGAAGTTTAAATATTCAGACACATTTTATGATTGTCCTCTGCCCGTCTTCTGGTTAATGGCTCCTCCCGTGCCCACCAATACATCAATACCGCTGTGTGGATTGAGTCGCGGGCAGGGATGAGGAGCAAGCGCGTCCGTAGCCGAGCCGCCTGAGTACAGTACAGTAAGTCGGGACCCTCGGCAGACGGCGCTTCCCGCCCGCCCGCCCGCCATGTTGGGGAGCCCTCCCTGCCCCCCGCGCCGGGCTGGGCGGCCGGGCCTCGCCGGCAGCCGGGGGAGGGCCTTTCATAACCCGGAGAATTTTCAAAGTGCGAGGAAGATGATAAGAATAGATTTCTACAAGTCCCGACCACGTGATTGGAGAAATAATTAATTCAGCACGTCCCTTAAGAAACACGGAGTCGTCATTAATCTGCCACGCAAAGGGCTCTCTCCGACTTGGAAAGTGCAGGGATCCCAAGAATACCACCCGCGAGGGGGGCCGCGGCTCCGGGCCTCCACCCTCGGCCCTGCGGGCGGCGGCGCGGGCGCGCGGCCGGCAGGTAAATATTTTGGCGACTTTTATTTCTGCAGATTTAAATCCTTAATGAACTTAGCTGTCAGGGCCTCTGACAAATAGTTCCCTTTGCTTCCTGATTTGGAACCGTGCGCGGGCGAGAAGTTGTTAGTGGCTTGGATGGTGACCTTTGGTTCAGCAAAGCTTTGCACTTATGAAAAATTACTGAGAGTGGCCGAGTGTGTGTGTGTGTGTGACAGAGAGAGGGTGTGTGTGAGGAGGTGAGGGTGTGCGGGGGGCGAGGGGCGAGGGTGCGTGCGGGCTGCTCTGAGACAACAGGAGTTGTAAAAAACCCGCCCGGCTGGGGGACGCGCCTGGCGCACGCGGGCCGAGGTTGCCCGGTCGCCTGTGTCTACCGGGAACAATGGTCGCTGTCACGGCATCTGCCGCCTATTCTTAAACCGGTGAGAAAAGGCCCCGGCCCTCTTTTCAAGCGAGGGTCGTAAATTTTTCTTTGCGTCATAATAGAAGGCTATAAAATCGAGTTGAAATTTTACCCCAGGCAGGTTTTAACCAACAGATAATGATTTCCGAGTTGCTTCTCCCACTCCCCTCCCTCAGCACCCAAGCTCTGCTGCTTCTGTCACCCCAGCAAGAAGTTTTCCCTTCTTCCTTTTTATTTTTGTATTTTTAATTTTTTTTGGAAGATCTAAAATAAAGGCAGGAGGAAGAATTCCCTGACGCCCGAGTGGGAGACCCCAGGACGAGGGGAAACCTAAAGGAAGGGATACAGGGGAGAGGCCAGGGTGAGATGCAAAGGCTGTTTCTCCTGCTCGCTCCCATTGCAGCCTTTTTCATCTCGCACCCCAAGGAGATTCGAGGTCCCAGGAGCCACTCGCTCCCACCCGACCCCAGCACACGCCACCCCCAGCTTGCCGGTGATGTGGGCTAGGGGCAGCAGCGGGCATTCTCCTCCTCCAGCTCCCAACTGCGGCCCAGATGCCGAGGAGGAGAGCCTCTTTATTCGCCTTCTTCCCTCTCATCGGCTTCAAGCATGATTTCGGCGAGCTGGGGCTGGCTGCCTTTGGTGGTTGTTTTGGGATTGTGTGTGCTTTCATTTCTTTTTTGGTGTGTGTATATTTCCCCATCAGGACAGAGACAAAGTTTCCTCCGTTATGAATTATACATTCAAACAATAACACATTAATTCAATTATTCAAAGATGACAAATGTTTATGTGCTTTGCAAGTGACTCCGGCAGAGATTCCGGGCGCTTTCTCTGAGCCGCTTGCGTTTTTCTCAATGAGAATTGGCTCCCCTCCCACCCCCAACCCCACCCACCACAATCACCTCGTCGTCCCCTGGTAGGCCCAGAGAGGAACCCGCAAAAGGCCTCCCCAGCCCCGCTGGAAGCCCGGCAGCCAACTGCCTCCCAAGGCCCGGGCTTGGCGGGCACTGGCCCGGGCTATTTTATCAGTGTGACAATTGCCCGGGTTGGTGTGATAAATCATCGTAAGTAATTCCTGAAAGGGTGCGAGGCTGTTGGGGGCCGGGCGAGGACTGTAAATCTTTCCGGTTTATTGCTCTATGAACATATGCTCCGATTGAAGAAGGCTTAGATCCTTTCCTGGAGACAAATTCCCGCAAAGCGGCCCCCCTCTTTGGCTGGAGATTAACACTTGCTGTGGCCCGGCTGCTCGGCCCCTGGCGAGAGGCGAGGGGGCGGGGTCCTCCGGGTGGGGGTGGACTGGGGGCACCCACGGTCCGATTCCAAGAGGCTCCCCGAGAGGGGGGGAGGGGTTCGAGCCTGTGATCTGTCCTCCAGGACTTTCCAGTGCCTCTGGAGTGGGGATGCGGAGAAGCTTACCCTCTTCTCCCTGGCTCTTCTGCGGCTGCCGGGCACATTCACCTTCGCCTGTCCAAGACTTGCAAGTGGCCACTGGGCATCTGCTCCCTGCGGGATGCCACTTAGAAGCAGAACTGGTCATGAAAGCGAGACTTTGGGGATAGGATGGAAAACCCCGCATGGTGCGGGATTCCGGGGAGCAAGCCAGGCTCAGAGAGGGTGGTGGGGGCTGGTGCAGGCCAGGAGCTGGAGGCCAGCCGCTGGCCCTGGCCGGGAGCTTAACTGTTCTTCCCACATGCAGACTTGTTACCGTAAATTCTACCTGACCGCTCCGAAAGTGCTGGGAACCTGTCCTGGTTTACTATTTCTAAAATACAAGCTCCCTCGTCTCCGAGATAAGCTTGGCCAGGACTGATTCGGCAGCCCGTCTGCCTTCTTGGAGACGCCGCGGGAATTCGCGGCCTGGCGGTCACTGGGCCTGTGGAATCCGTGGGCCATGTCCAGATCCGGAGGCGTACAGGTCACGGCAAACAGCGGCTCAGCGTCTCGGCGGCTCCAGGCCGCGGAGAACCCGGTGGAGTGCCCAAGACACAGAGAGGGGAGACTGCTCCAGGTGCCAGCCTTTTCTGGCTCTAGGAAGTAGCGACTCCTCTGCTGCGTCCGTGGACGGAACCAAGGCCACGAGTAGTGGTGGTGGTGGTGGTGGTGGGGTTCCCCCGGGGTGACCAGCCTGGTCTGTGAGCTGGAAGCTCCACCTTAGGGCCGGACCTGCGCTGTGTCACAATGTAATTGCCTCGCCTGGGGAGGAGAAGAGCAGCGTGTCTGCCTAGGCGGCGCCTAGCCCGGGTTCGTGTGGATGCGGGGTACTGAGCCACCCTGAGCCTCTCTTGCTTCAGAGCCACCTCCGGAGATGCCTCTAAGAGAGGCAGCCTCTAAAATTTTCAATCCTGGACCAGTCTAGTGGAAGATCGGGCCAGGGTCAGAGGTCGTGGGGGGAGAGACTCTTAGCGCCCCCACCCCACTGCCTGTGGCCAGGCTAGAGCTAGGTTGATCCCGAGCAGCGAGATAAGGTTTTTCCTTCCGCCTACAAGTCTGCCCTGGGGAAGGGGCCTGGATCCCACGCCTCCTGCCCCTCCTCCCAGTCCCCAGGCCTGGCTGCGCTCCGGGGCTGGCTGGCGTGAAAGTTTCAGCCTCGATCAGTACAATCTTCCCTCGGGGTCACGTGAACAAATATGCTCGCATTTGAAGGCAGCGTCTGTATTTCCCGACTATGAGGGGGATTCCGGGGCTCTCTCCAAATCCAGCAAGGGCCACATTCCGAAAGCAAAACAAACCTCGAGCTCTGGGGGGCCTGAGAGGGCTGGGCAGGAACCCAGGAGTGGGTGGGGGCACGGGTGGCCGCCGCTCTGGGCCTGGGAGCGGGCCGGCGGGCGGGTGGACCGACGGGCGCGCAGCTCAGGCGAAGCCAGCTTGGGGACTACGAACTCGTTCCTCCTGCGTTTATTGGTAGTTGAACCTCAGCCTGGTTCCGTTCTACCGGGAATTCCTTGTGCTCGGGTATATGGCCGCGTCTGCGAGCACGCAAGACCAGGGTTGGGACAGTGTTGTCTGCAGACAAAGGGGGAAGGCTAGCTCTGCCCCCCACTGGCGCCCACTCTGAGGCCGAGGACACCAGGTTTATGATAAATTGGGATCCAGGTAAGCAATTGCATGACAAAATGGAAATCTTTGGGCATGGGGCTGTTTGCTGCCCTGAGCGGGATACTAAATATGATTTATTTTGTGTAATCTGTGATCTTGATTATTGCCAATTGGTGAGGCAGCCCGCGTAGACCTAGATACACTTCTACATATACATCGAGGACGGTGATTAATCGTAAGGAGGTGCGCTTTGTGGGGATGCTCCCCGCCTACCCAAAGGTTAGGAGGACACACTACCTTGCCAGGCTTGGAGGGTGGCTGGTGGCATTGGGTGGCTGGCAGCTTGAGGAAAGCGTGGGTAAGGGGGTTGGGGCTGAAAAAAGTATTTTGGGGGTAAATGTGCAGTTATGAGAATGGGCTGAAAAATGAAATGAATAAAAAGAAACTTTTTTTTTTTACACTGTCACTGCCAAAGTAAGATGGAGCATCATATTAATTCCGTGTCTTGGGCTGCCTGGCTGGGTGCAGGCAGGTTGATTTATATGTATTTAAAATAAACTCTGTGGCCAGCCAGCTCTCTGCATTGTTCTGGGAGCCAGCTCCACATACGCATGCCTTTATCTCTTGCTGTTGGCTTAATATTTCTTTCTTAGGAGGTTAAAGTGCTACTCAAGCTTCTCCCCCCAAATTCAAGAGAACCCCCAAACTACCCAAAAGAGTTTGGGAGGTTCCTCCACACTTTTCCCTAATCGAAGTTTTGACTTCGATAGTTGCAGAGAAAAGGTTTAGGGCTTCTGGGTCCATTTACCCGAAGAACCTGGAATGAAAGCTAAATCATATTTTGGCTCCCATATGCTACTCATCCTTTTGTTTACTGTGTCCTGTGGCTCTGGCTAGAGGAGGACAGGACTATTCATCCTGGGTCTTTCCGGGGCCAAAGCCTGAGTAAATGGCTCCAAGAGCTGGAAATGAGCGGCTTCATGCTCATGGGAATGCCACAGGGCCGGGTTAGACTGGGCCTCTATGGGGAAAGGACCCAGAAAGCAAGGAGCACTCCCTTAGCCTAGATTGGGATGGGCCCCAGCCCGAGAGGGACCGACTTCTAGGGGCGTTGTCATCAAAGGAGAGCAGTAAAGTTCTTTTTGTCAATCGCCTGCACTTGGCTCCGTCAGAACTTAAAGTCGCTGGACATTTTTCTTCGCTTGCTGCCTTGGAGCTGCGCGCCTGCCAACTTAGTCAGCTGAATCCAATTACTGCGAGCAGCATTTCATTTGGCCCCATGGAGCACTCACTTATAACTTCCCCGAAAATTTCAATAATCCGCACCAAGGCTCCCTATCCTAAAGATTTTTCCCGGGGTCCTGGTGGGGGATGGGGGATGGGGCCGGGTCTGCCAGGGACCAGCTCTTCGTTGACAGCTCGCAGACTGCGGTCCCTACTGCTCCCCCGGTTTCTGGCTGTGGAAAGGGTACTTGAGGTGGTGGCCCAGAGCCAGTTGGGTTAAGCCTGCAATTCTAGGCTAGCAGGAGGCAAAAGTTGGGCCGGTGCCGGATGGTGGGTGGGCTGGGGAGGCACCGCAAGAGAAGTCGCTGGGGACTCTGGGCGGCCCAACTTTGGCCACCTTGAGGTCCTCTATCCTTTCTCCTTCCCAAGCCTCTTGCGCCCAGAGCACCAAGCGCACCGCGCACCCGGGAACGCCCAGGAGCAAACTTACCCTGTTCCTCCGCGACTGGGAAGACAAACTCTAGCTACAGGCGTCGGAGGATCGCGGCCCTGGGTGGCCTCCCAATTTAGCCCTTCTTCTGAGGGGAAGCCCCTACTTTTAAAGAACCTTTTTTTTTTTTCCAAAAAAAAAATTAAAAAATAATCAAGCGGAGAAAGTTGACGTCCGCCCACGTGAATGTATCATATAAAGCGGCTTCGGGACTCGCCAGTCAGGTCCGAGAGTCCGGGTACATTGCGTCTCCACCGCGCAACCCTTGGGGCCGGCCAGCGGAGTGGGCCCCCTGGGTCAGGGCCGGCTGGGAAGCTGAAGCCGGGCGCGATGTTACGAGCCCTACCGGGCCAGGATCTCTCCGAGGCGCTTCCGTTGGGTGTTCATTAAGGGGTGAGTTATTGCCGCGTGAGCCAAAGGTCACTTGAAAGGCTTATGGCTGCGCGCTCTGGTCTTTAGAAGGGCCGAGAACGCTTTGTGTGGGGCTTTCCCGGTCGAGGTTTAGTGTTTGCAAACTACTGAGTCGACAAATTGCATAGGGCAGATGCAAGAGGGGGGACTGTTTCTCTCCTTTTACCTGACCGGGGTGGGCACCCGCTGAGTGCGGCAGTGGTGGGCAGTTTGGTCTGGTTTTGGGTGGGAGTGGAAGGGGTGTTTGTTTCTTAGATGGTTTGCAGCATGATCCCTTAGGCGGTGGGCAGCCCAGACCAGGAGTGTGGTGGCTATTTACTGGGATGAAATAAACTCAGGCACGCCATCGGAGATATAAGGTACAAACCAGGAAATATCGCCCAGCTCCCTCTCCACTGGGGCTGTGTGTGGCAGCCTTTGACTAGGACCCACCCAGGCCCATCTAAATGTCCACCCTCCTTTTCTGGCATCCTATAAGGTAGCCTCCCTCTCACCCCAATTCGCCACAGTCCCTCTCTTTTGCTCCTAGGAGTTGGGCTTGGCCTGACTGATTGGGGCACCTGGAGCATTTAGAGCTTGGTTGGAGCAGGAGAGGGTCTGGTTTCCCTGTGCCTCTGACCCACTTGGCCCACCCCCTGCCTGAGGGTCTGGCCCTTCCCTCAGGTTTGGGCTCCCGCTTCCCCCATCCAGCCAAGGATTTGGGTGTTAAAAGCCACTCACTCCCCAGGAGCCAACTGAGGTCTCCTTTCCGTCGCTGCCCGCCGAGAAGGTTCCTAGAATGGCTTCAGGCACCTTATACAATAGCCACATTGATTATGACACCCTTAAAGGGGGTAAAACCTCTCGACAAAAGTGTAAGAAAGAACCGCTGCCACTGAATTTTCCATTTTGTTCCAGATCCACCTCAACAGAATATCAAAAGGAACCTGAAGAGCCTACAAAAAGAGTTAGAGACAAAATGTGACAAAACACACACACACATAATTGTGGTGAGTGGCGTGATTTTAAAAAATAATTTCCACTAACATTTCGATCTGTCCTGCAACTCAAGGTAGCCATCTCAGGATTCATACATCAAGACATAAAACAAAGGGCGGCTTTGAAGTGGATCACCTCAGTGTGAACTGCCGCCCGTTACATGATAACCGATCATCAACCTTCAAATTTATGGCGCTTTAATGGGGTTAGCCCAGTGCCTTAAATGCAGGGTGTATTACGTATTGAGTTATCTGGGCTAAATAACAGTGATTTAGAAGGCGCGCCCAGGGCTTCCCATAGGGCAGAAGAGGCTCAGGTTGAGAGATCGGGAGAACTTGGGCAGAAAGCCACCCCAGCTCTGCGGTATATATCCCCTTCTGAGCAAAACCAAAAAGGAGTGGTTTCGAAATCCCGAAGTAGCAAGCCAACAGGGAGGGAAGAATCGTTGCAGGGTTCCGGTGAATTAACGGGGATGTCCAGCAACAGTCTTCTCCGCCAAAAAGAGATCTATAGGATTCCAAGGCCCTGATTTAGGCAAAACCGGGAGAGGAGCCGAGGCCAACTCGAACCTTAGAAAAATCGGAGAGGAACAGAAAAGCAACCAGCACTCCATCGCCTCCCCCTTCTCTTTCAACGTGCCCGGACTGACTCCACCGGCCCGTGATTTACGACGACTGCGGCGCTAGTCACAGCCCGGCGACTGCCGCCCCTCCCTCCCCAAGCCCCTCGGCCTTTACGCGGCCACGGCGGCGAGCGAGCGCCGGGCCAGCCTCCGCGCGGCGGGCGAGCTCCGGCGTCCCCGAGCGGCGGCGGGCGGGCGGCAGGTCTTCGGGCCGGCGAGGCTGCGCGCGTCCCGCCCCGCGGCCGGCCGCCGATGGAGCTGCTCCAAGAGGCCGCCGCGGCACCTTATATAATCCGCCTGCTCGCGGGGCGCGGGGCCGGGAAAGTGCGGAGTCGGGATTCTTTTGCTGCGCTTCCTCCTACGCGGAGCCTGTTTTCCACTTCTGAAAAGTGCCGGGCCTTGGGAAGTGTTTTTCTTTTCATTCCTTACTGAAGCGTTTACTGCCGCCGTGCTCGCAGTCATAAATTTTGTTACAAACCACAATGACAGGTGCATTGATATGCACCGTGAGAGCTCCAGCTGCTTAATAACCCCGTCCCCTGGCCGCTGTGAGCGCCTTTTATTTATTCGGTATCATATTAGGTATTGATCCTGGGCAGAATTAAGTGCAACGAGCAAGTATCAGGGTTCGGCTGTTTCGGAGGCGCGGCGGGTGCGGCGGGCCAGCGCGACCCGGGGGGGGGGGGGGGGGGGGGGGGTGGTCTCTCCCAGGCCACCCCGAGGCCGCCCTCCTTCCGACTGGGGACCGTTTGGCCCTGTATTCCAGGCCTGGTGTTGGGCCTCCGAGCGGAGTTGGGCCACTTCCCGGGATCATGAGAAAGGGACGAGCCAGGCCCCGTTTGACGCCCCTTACTCAGGAGAGGCCGAGGATGGCGTCGCCGGTTCTGGGGACGCTGCCCCCGCTGGCCGATTCTGGGCTAGGGCGTAGAGGGAAAGAGGAGTGAGAGGAAAGGGCAGCTGAGGACTTCGGAGACTGCCCCTCCCCCTATACGGGCTAGTCTTTACCCCCAGGCATTGAGCCCAAAAGAGCAGAGGTACCAAAGGGCGAGAAAAGAAAGCCTTAAAAAAAAGGGGGGGGAGGATCGAAAAGATGAGTCGTCACTGAACAGTTGACCATTGTCCAAGTGATTTATGACCCGTTCCTGCTTTTTAGGTTCAAGCAGAGTTCACAAGGAGTAGGGATTTCTGGAAAGAAGCATTTTTTTAAAACCAGTTTTGTAACAATATTCTCAGGTTCTGTTTTAGGAGAGGTGGCTTCTTTGGGGCACTATAGTTGGGGATGGGGGGAGGCTGCAAAGCCATTCCCATTGAGAAAGGGCTATTGCCCTTGCTTTTGGGGAATGGACATTGGGGTGGTGGATCATCATTGGGCCTTGAGATTCCCTCAGACAATGAAAACAGAGGCAGGAGAACAGACTCTGTGGTTACTCATGAAGCTGCCCAGTGTTTGCACTTTTGAGGTCCATACACAGAGCTTTTTCTAGGAATACTCCATAGGAACAAATATATATATGTAAAGTCAGCTGTTTCAAAGACCTGGTCAGTTCCTAAAGAAGCTATTTTAATGTGACTGGTCTATCTAACAAGATAAACTTGGTCAACCTGGGAGGCAAGAGGGGGATGTTTTGCTTCCACAGTTGTAAATGGAATTCCAGAAGCAGCAGTGAGTTCTAGCAGTCTGAGTGTCCAATGTGACCATTTTGACATTCAGAGGGCCCAAGTTTGAAGACTGGAAGCAGGGTCCCAGAAAAGTCCAGAAATTTAACCAAACCCAGAGTAGCTGGCCGTTTGGTCTGGCAGAAAACACATATAAATATTAGCCACAGGACGAGGATGTAGCTGTCCAGTTGAATTCAGTTACTTTAATATCAAAGAATGATATAGAAAATGAATAGAAAGAAAGATTAAGACCAGCTTTGCTAGGTAGATATCCTAACAGCATACATTTAAGAACAATAATAGAAACAATTCCTGAAACATCCTAGTATTCTATTATCCCATTGACAAGGGCCTGTCTCTCATAAAGATAAATGGCATATTCACTTATATTTTAAAACAAAATAGGCAACAATACTATCAAACAAAAGCTAATGTGAAGAATTTTTTAAATTGGGTTAGGATCTTTTGTGAAAGTGGAGGGGAAATGAGTAAATGGAGGAGTAGTTTTGGTGCTAGTGGTCAAACCCATTAGGCTGCATAAGTTATCTAGATAATATGGTGCATCATGATGACCATGATGGAAGCCAGAGAGTTTTGGGGAAGGAAATTCGTCTGAAAGAGGAGATGAAGAATTAAGACTAGGGGAGCTGACCTGTGAGTTTTCTTTAACAAGCAGACAAGAGTAGTTGAATGGTGTTAGTTATACTTTAACTCATTAGGAGCCTTGGGGGGGGGGGGGGGGGGGCGGGGGGGGTGAGAAGGGAAACCTCCATCAAGAGTCAGAGGACACAAAAGGGGTAGAATTTTTCTTAGCTTTTTTTTTTTTCTCTCTCTCTTCTAATTCTGGGTCTATTCATCATGCCATGAGAGGTTCTCTCATTGGTTGTGGGTTGAGTGGGAGGTGGGGCGGAATGGATGATCCAGAGCAGAGGTCAATAATAATATTTATACAATAGATTCAGGATAAAAATGACAAAGTTATAAAGCACTTTCCATTCACCCATGCTCCATGAATTTCAAACTCTACATCTTTTCACCCATTTCCACTGGTATCCATTTAAAAGTAGTGGAGGACAAAAGAGTCTAGAAAAATGTAGATGAAAAAGAAACATTTTCTAGCCTCAAAATAAGTCTGGGAGTCTTTAAGTCCTCTTCTTGGTTTTTATCTCCTAGAAGATTTCACAGTGTTGACCCATAGAGCTCACCTTGTCACCAGAAAGTGGACAATCTGGGTCTCCATGAAAGATGCTGTGATTTTGAAACCAGGTGGGGGAGATACTTGTTTTGAGAGCTCTGGCTGTTCTGCGTGTGTTATAGGGCTTTCTTTTACCCATTGAAACTTTGGGGTGACCCACTGGTTCAGTGATTGATCCACTCATTCATTCACTCATTCACCAAGCATTTATTGCACTTACTAGGTGCTTGGCATTGGGCTGGATATTAGGAATATATAGGTGAATAAGACATAGTCCCTGCCTTCGAGGAGCTCAGCATCTAGTGGGAGAATCAGCCATTAAAATGTATGAGACCATAAGTGCTTTTCTGCATAGTTTCAAAGGGTAAATTGACAATCCTGGAGAAAGAAAATTATACCTGGGGGGGGGGGGAGCCCCTGCCATTGGATGGAGTTGCGCTAAAGAGAAGGAATGGTCTTTTGGTATATTTATGAGAAATTCCTTCTGACTTCTCCAAGGGTTCAAATAAGTCGAACTTCACAAAATCCCAGATCCTCCCACTAAGAAGTGGATGGGAAGTGGTGTCTGGGCTAGTCTTTCTACATTGACCAGTCTTGCCAATGACAGTCCCTCTGGGGCCTCTCGCTTTTTTTTCCACAGGTCACCTGGAGCCTGGGGCTGCCCCAGCTCTCTCAGGATTTGGCAGACATTGGAGGTGGTGGTGAAGGAGACAGTGGTGGTCAATGTTATTTGAGCAGGGTCAGCAGGCCCCGGAGCTTCCTGAGTGCACGATGCAGAAGGCTGCTTACTATGAAAACCCAGGACTCTTTGGAGGCTATGGCTACAGTAAAGCCACTGACACTTATGGCTATAGTGCCCCCCATCAGCCTTATCCACCTCCTGCTGCTGCCAACTCCCTGGACACTGATTACCCGGGCTCTGCCTGCTCCATCCAGAGCTCTGCACCTCTGAGAGCCCCAGCCCACAAGGGGGCTGAACTCAATGGCAGCTGCATGCGGCCTGGTACTGGGAACAGCCAGGGTGGCGGTGGTGGAAGCCAGCCTCCTGGTCTGAACTCAGAGCAGCAGCCACCACAACCCCCTCCTCCACCACCCACCCTGCCCCCATCGTCACCCACCAATCCAGGAGGTGGAGTGCCTGCCAAGAAGGCCAAGGGTGGGCCCAATGCTTCTGGCTCCTCAGCCACCATCAGCAAGCAGATCTTCCCTTGGATGAAAGAGTCCCGACAGAACTCCAAGCAGAAGAACAGCTGTGCCACTGCAGGTAGCTCTCTGAAGGGGCTCACTCCTGGGCTGAGTCCCTCAGACTGACCCCAAGAAGCTAGCTCACCCAGAAATCAGGAGACTCAGGGCTGGAAGTGCAACTTTGGAAGCCATATGTCTAAACTCCTACTCATGCAGAAATGTCCTTTCTTCTTAGTGTCCTTGATTGGGGTCATACCCTTACAGTGACAGTGTGCTCACTTCCATTCCAGCCTGCTGGTGCCATTGCTGGACAAGTCTCATAGTTATTAACAGACAGCTCTTCCTTATACTGATCTAATATCTGCTTTCCTGGGCTGCTGGTCATAACTCAGGTCCTTCTTCCATTCAATAGCTCTTCAAAACTTGAAGACAGGTGTTACAATCCCCAAGCCCGGGTGGTTACATAGCCCATATCACATGAATTCTTCTCTCTTAAATTAATAAGAACTAAAATCTAGGGAGTGCTATGTTAAGAACCATGCTAAGTGCTTTAAGAGCATTATATAATTTAATTTTCCAAAGAATCCTTTCATGTAGGTATATGATAACATCCTGTATTTTAAAGATAAGGAAACTGTCAGAGATAAGTGACTTGCCCAAGATCACAAAACTACAAAAGGGCCTGCAAGGCATAACCATGGGACTCTACTTGGCCCACGCCAGCCCAATCTCGCCATCCCAGCCAATCCATGATGGGGAAGGGCATATCCTAGGGGAAGAGGATGTGCTCTGAAACAGGAGCAGCCTTGGGTTTCTCTCTCTGGAAAAGGAGACCCTAGAGTTGAGATCTTCCATAGGTCCACTCCTGGTGTATGGAAAATGAGCAAGACCAAGAGCTCTGAGGCCTGCTCTTCTCTCTGCTCAGCCTGCTTGGTTCCTGAAATTTTCTGGCCTTGTGTTCTCTGATGCGGTTTATCTTCAAGTAGATGAACTTGCTTCCAGGTCCAGGGCTAGTTTGAGGCCTGGGATGTAGCTAACATGTTATCAGCTTTCTCTCCCAGCCTGTAAGCTCCTTCTCCTCCTGCCCCTCCTTCCCAGCTGCAGGCCCAGGCCCTCCCTCCCAGGAGAAATCCATTTGTCTTCCCAGGGAGGGAGTGGACAAGCTGCTGAGAGGTGGCAGGGGTGGTAGAAACCAGTGTTGAGGCTGCTGCTCCTAGCACTGCAGTACTCAAAATGAGCCTGTGGCCTTGGATCCCCCGAAACTCCTGGGCTGTATTTTTATGGTTTATCAGCTCCCTGTGTTTGGGTGCAGAACCCTTGGGTGCAGATGGACCGGAGTGAGAGTGAGGTGCCAAGATCTCCACCCTCTTTCCATGTTTCATGGGATGCTTTGCCCAGGAGCCAGCCTCTCAGTAAGGCAGGCTGGGGCTGCCTTCCCCTCCCCGCCCCCAGCGTCCCCCCCCCCCCCCCCCCCCCCCCCCCCCCCCGCCGCGCGGCCC